>NC_065448.1:176397265-176698903 GCF_917563875.1 Diabrotica virgifera virgifera | reverse complement strand
AGAAGACAATCTCCAAAGATTAACACACATCTTCAATACAACAGCCAAGAAATACAATATGATAATATCAGCAGAAAAAACCAAATTTATGAAAACATCTAAATACCCACTACGATGTAAAATCGAAATTGATGGGAAAATATTAAAGCAGGAAGCAAGGTTTAGATATCAGGGAATAGATATAACCAGTTACGGCGATGTTGAAGAAGAAGTACGACAACAAAGCTTAAAAGCAAGTAAAGCGGCGAGATCTCTTAATGACACGATCTGGAAGAACAAACACCTAAGGCAAGACACAAAAGCAAGAATCTATAAAAGTAGCAATTACATCTATATTGACATACACGGCGGAGATAAGACCTGACACATCTAAAACGAGACGACTACTAGAAACAACAGAGATGAAAATACTCCGACGAATACCAGGGAAAACTCTGTTGGATAGGGAGAGAAGCGAAAACATAAGAAGATCATGCAATGTAGAAGACATTAACGGATGGGTGAAGAAACGGAAACAGGAGTGAAACGAACACATTAGTAGAATGGCAGAGGATAGGATAGTACGAATAGCACGAGATAAGTCACCAAATGGACGAAGAAGTATTGGCAGACCAAGAAAAAGATAGTGCGATAACTTAAACAATTTAGGAGGCTAATATTGAAGAAGAAACAGGCTTTAAAGCCTACATACAAGAAGGAAGAAGAAGACTATGTTTGTTGGGAATAAACCATAATAATTTTACTTTAAAATTTTGTTTATTGAAACACTTTGGAAATCAATTTTTCCACTTCGAAAATAGGTCTGTTTCGTCTTTCTTTACTTTTGACAAAGTAACTACTAGTTTTTGCATTTGCCAGCACATTTGTTACTGTTGCATTTTGTCTTGATCATGGCAATATGCAATAGTGTTTATAAGATATTAATGAATTGGATATAATCGTGTTAGTGACAATATTAGAAACGAAAAAACATACAGTACGACAATAGTATATTGTACAACAAGAGAGAAAAAAGACATATTTCTCACGAGCGCATAAGTTTGTTGGCACGAGCCGAGGCACGAGGCGAGGGCCGCAAATCAAGCGAGGGAGAAATATGTCATTTTTTCAAGTGTTGTACACTATACTTTTTCTATGAATGCGTTGTTGTAAAGAGTTCAAACTTCAAAATTAAATAATGTAGGTGCTTTTAGGTATATTATATGGTTCTTTTCATGAGCATTTTTCAGTGCGTCACAGTTTTTCGATTTCTCTCTAGCAGCGTTTCCCAAACGGTGGGTCGCGACCCAGTACCGGGCCATGAAAGCAAAATGCCGGGTCGCCTCGCCTCGTCGCTTCAGATCTTCAAGTGAACATGAACATCTTTTACACTGCGAAGTTCGTTGGCTATCAAGAGAGAATTTTTTAAAAAGACTTATTGAATTAATGGAAGAAATTTCACTATTCTTAGAACAACATCCACCAACGGCTATGGATGCAATATTTCAATTTAAAGACAGTTTTCATTGGTCAATTGGTTAATCAAGGTAGCCTATCTTTGTGGTATTTTTTTATTACTCGAACAATCTAAATATAAAATTACAAGGTAGCAATTAACTGTATTTAAATTACAAGAGAAGGTGCCCATGCACCACGCACCAAGCAACACGCACCAAACATTATGCACCACGCACCAAGCACCACGCACCAAGCACCACACATCACGCACCAAACACCACACATCACGCACCAAGAACTACGCAACAAGCACCACAAACCACGCTCCAAGCACCACGCCCTAAGCGCCACGCACCAAGCACCATGCACAAGGCACCAAGCCCCACGTACCAAGCACCACGCACCAAGCACCAAGCACCACGTCCTAAGCACCACACATCACGCACCAAGCACCACAAACCACGCTCCAAGCACCACGCCCTAAGCACCACGCACCAAGCACCACGCACAAGGCACCACGCACAAGGCACCAAGCACCACGCACCAAGCACCACGCACCACGAACCAAGCACCACGCACCAAGCAACAAGCACCACGCACCAAGCAACACGCACCACGCATCAAGCACCACGCACCATGCACCAAGCACCACGCACCAAGCACCACGAACCACGCACCAAGAACCACGCACCACGAACCAAGCACCACGCACCAAGCAACAAGCACCACGCACCACGCACCAAGCAACACGCACCACGCACCAAGCACCACGCACCAAGCACCACGAACCAAGCACCACGCACCAAGCAACAAGCACCACGCACCAAGCAACACGCACCACGCACCAAGCACCACGCACCATGCACCACGCACCAAGCACCACGCACACCGCACACCGCACCTCGCACATTGCATCACGCACCTCGCACATCGCACCTCGCACATCGCCCCTCGCACTTCGCACCTTGCACCTCGCATATTGCACCTCGCACTTCGCACCACTCACCTCGCACCTCGGACCTCGCACCTCTCATTCACACACACACACACTCACACACACCAGTGTATGTAGTGAGTATGTAAATAGTGGGTCACGAAGGATAAACACAAAAATAACCGGGCCACGGAAAAATAAGTTTGGGAAACGCCTAACGCATTAAATTGTATGTGACAGAAAAAAAAACGCACGTCGCTGATTACATTTCGCCGGTGACATTTATAACATTTAATCTAGTTGTCAATAGATGGCGCTAATAATATAATATTAAATAATATTATATTATTCTATATAAAAAAATTTAATCTGTACAATTTATATGACTATACAAATCAAAGAAAATACCATTTTATAAATGCAATAAACACAATTGATTTGTTTTTACACCAAATTGCAAATAAAATGTGACAACTGTCAGATTTAACTAAAATGTCATGTTAGAATAAGGGCCGGTAGTTCGAACTCTAATCAACAATGATCACTATCAAATATTTAATTACTGTCACCAAAACTGTCAATGTCAACTTTTATTGGGTTGCTGAAAACATAATTGATTAAAATTATGAGATTAGTTAATCAATTAACATAACAATTATTAACATAATTGATTAAGTAATTTCATATTATGTTTTCAGCAACCCAAACAAAGTTGACATTGACAGTTGGTGACAGTAATTAAATATTTGATAATGATCATTGTTGATTAGCTTTCGAACAACCGGCCCTAAATGTTATAAATGTGTATTTATCACGGACTAACCTTTTTTTCTATCATTTGTGACGGACTGAAAAATGCTCATGAAAAGAACCATATGCCTAAATTGTTAACTTTATTTATAGGTAATATTCACAAAATTTATTTATTTAAAATTATAAACAGTTCTATTTTAACTGTTTTGAAAGGTAATTTCTGGTAAGTTTTGCTTCAACATATTTTGTTTGACAAAAATAATTGTGTTTGTATTGTGCATGTTACCATGGAAACCGCGATCATATGTATGGAAATCGGCGGAGAACCCGTGAGATAAATTATTTCTCACTGCAATGGCAGACTTTTCTCACTGTGTGAGAAATATTTCGGTTTGAATGTATGTAGGTAAGTAGTGAGAGAAGTTGCACATTGTATAGCATCCACAGAAAAAGAACTTTTCTTTTCTCAAAATACAAAACACTGATAAATTAAACAAATGTTGTTTTTGTTACTTGGTGAAAAATTCTTCTAATAATTTACTTTTATCTGACTCATACATATGTTCACATATACATGGGTACAACGCATTTTAAACAGAGAAGTCTTAAAGGTGAAGGTGACTTACATAGACTAGACTTATAATACTAGATTTGTAGTAAAAGGTATATTTTAAAATACCCTAAATAAGGGTCACATTAAAACAAAACGTTTTTGAATTAAGAAATCCATCATCAGTGTTTCTAAAAGCACTAAAATTAAGTATAACCTAATTAATTGAGAAAAAAGTTGATAGGTTTAAAAAAAAAGAGGTCATACTTTCAAAAAATAGCATGCCTGAGCCACCAAAATGTTTTGGGTAAAAACCCTTTAAATGTGAACAATTATGTTATGTTATTGTTCACATTTAAAGGGTTTTTACCCAAAACATTTTGGTGGCTCAGGCATGTTACTTTTTGTAAGTATGGCCTCTTGTTTTTTAAACCTCTGTCTCTGTCAACTTTTTTCTCAATTAATTAGATTATACTTAATTTTAGGGCTTTTAGAAACACTGATGATGGATTTCTTAATCCGAAAACGTTTTGTTTTAATGTGACCCTTATTCAGGGTATTTTAAAATATACCTTTTACAACAAATCTATAGTTTTGTGATTTATGGTATACAGCCAGCTACAGGAAGTTTATTTTCCTCGTGGATACTCTTATGTATGTTATATGCTTGCACCCGTACCATTAACAAATCTTTTTAATGCCTTTTTTGCGAAGTCTCTAATGTGCTGTTTGTAGATATTTTTTCCACAACTATCCATGATTTTTAACTTCTGACCAAGAATTTGTAATTTTTCTCAACACTGGGTACGACAGGGATCTCGTGAAATAAAGGTGTCACTGCGCCGAAACAAATTTGAAAATTGGGGTGGAGCAAAGCCATTCGTGAGTAGACGTTAAAGAACGATCTCCTCAGAATTTTTAGTGTTGCATTGTTTCTTTTACTCGCGGTATTTAAATTTGATTTTATTTTTCTTCGTTTTTTTTTATTGTTGTTGTTCTACGTTTTGTATTTGTATATTATGTTTTAATTATTTTAGTTTTATCCATTTTATGCAAAAGTTCTTTTTGGAACTCTAAAATTAAAGTAAAGGTAAGTGAATAATAATAATTGTAATATAAAAAAGTAGATATACTTCGATTAGTGTTATTTAATTGAGGCCATGAGAGCCTGAGTGGCCTAACTGATTTTAACATTACTTTACATAATCAAAGAAAATGATCAAAAGCTATCAATGTCCGATTGTTTTAGTAATTGTATGTTGACCAGTAATGGTTCTTGGTCAACATAAAACGACTAAAACAATCGGACATTGTTAGCTTCTGATCATTTTCTTTGATTATGTAAAGTAATGTTAAAATCAGTTAGGCCACTCTGGCTCTCATGGCCTTAATTGTAGCATGGAGCTTAAAATTAAATTATCCGGACGACCTGTTAATAGTCAAAGTCGAGAAATAATTGCTAATGTGTTACCCTTCATGAAAAAGGAAGCTGAAGAAGGTGTCACAATACCTCATCATAGCATAAAAGAGCGTGTGGTAGCAGCGACAGGTGTTTCCGAAAGTACAATAATCCGTAGAGTCTCAGTTAAACTAAAATTGAACAAGTTATGTCTTATAGAAAGTAGTAAACAAATACCTACACCATATTTTATATGGTATCCATAGCAGCTTCTTGGCACTTCTTTATGTTGGCACTAATGGAATATATGTAATTCCAGGACAATGCTCCTCGTTTTTCTCTCCAAGAAAACATTGTAACAGAAAAAAGAAGCAAACTTTTGAAGACATTGACAAAGAGGTGTTAAGGCGTATTATTCATATTTGCATACGAGCGATGCATAAGTAGGTACCTTAGCTAAAAAATATTCTGTCTGAATTCAAAGATGGTGGAGGCGGTCAAGATTAATTATAAGAGACACTGGTTTCCGTTGGAGAAAATCAAAAACAAATCGAAGACTTCTAATGGAAGGAAATGGAAAGATATGACATCCATAAGCTTCGTACCTATACACTACTTAAGAGCTGTTAATAAGTACAGAGAAGAAGATCGCCCTGTAGTGTATATGGATGAAACATACGTACAATACATTCACTTAACACAAAAAACGTTACTCATTAATGTTATTATTGTTTCAGAATTTTCAGTAATATTTTACAATAGATAATGTTATTATACATACCTTTTAAATTAAATAAAATAATTTTGCCGAATTTTTTACTGTAATATTAAAATGAATTTAAATTATTACAATGATAGTAAAAATCAGATAATTATTGCGTTATTTAAATATTTATTTTGAAATGTTAAATACTTATTAGTAATACAGTTTTCTTCCAATTAGGATCTTTTAAAATGAAAGTGCTTTCCTTTTATTCTATACAATCTTTTAAAAATTTCTTACCTGATTATGAATCTACACGTCATGCAGAGTGTCAATTATTTAAAACTCATTTCTTTAGATATCATACTAAAAATACCCAATATTACTGTGGTCATTCAGATATTGACAACAATATCTGAACAAAGCGGTAATATTCGTGTAAATTTCATCTTTTTCTGATAGAAGGCTTTCTTTGTCTGCGCAGTACAAGCCCCGCCCATTTCACGAGATCCCTGTCGTACAGTACTTTTAAATTTTAACACAGTTCTGAAGATTGCTTTAAAAATCGAAAGCGCTCAGCTATACTTTAAAAAATATTTTACACACTTTTAAAATACCTACTTTTCTTTTCGCAAAAATTAAAGCTTAAAAAATAGTTTTTAATAGTACATAGGTACCTTACTATCCACTCTGCAGTATTCCTAAACAATTCTGGAGTCATGATTCCAGTAAGACTAGCTATTGAAAGAGCACAATAAGCTCCTCGTATATCAACCTCCCCATTTTCATGCATTTGAAAAGATCCATCAACCTGCCGTACCCTCCATAGAAATTCTTGTAATTTTTTCCTAAAAGAATAAACTGGTTAAAAAGATTTAAGACGCCACATCAGCGCATCATCAATAGTACTTCGGGAGATAGTAGCACACCTGTTTTCGAAAGTTCTGCAAAACTTTGGCAACAGTGCGTCGGCATCATTTGACACTATAACATTACATGACATTAACTAAGATGAAGGCTCAATATTGTGACAATATACTCATAGGCGCGTTAAATGGAAGTACTAGAAAACAGTTTTATTGTAAGTAAATAAATATTTATAAAAATAAACCAAAATAGGTGAATATTTTATTAAAAGTGTGTATTTTGGTTTTTTCATTTAAATTTTAAACTATTGATGATATTTCTAGAATAAAAAATCCTCCTAAAACTTTATATACTCGCATTAGAATTCGAAATATTTTTACGTAAAATATATCTATCTACAAAACTCACAATTAATAATAATCTATTTTTTCAAATAGTCCGACAACTTAGTTCTATTACACAAAAATATAAATTAATTATAAACAAACATTACTTCCCTATGGATCAACACTAACGAATTTCAATGTCTTAGAAAATAATACACACTACTGCACTGAACAGATATCGATATACAGTTGAGTCCCTGAATCTTTAGCCGTGCGTCATCATTTAAAGCATACGAAATACGTCGATGATAAGTCGGAAATTGAAATTTACTAAACGCAACAGCAAGTCACTTACTGTCACTTGCTGTTGCGTTTAGTAAATTTCAATTTCCGACTTAGCATCGACTTATTTCGTATGTTTTAAATGATGACGCACGGGTAAAGATTCAGGGACTCAACTGTAGATAACAGAACAGATAAGAGAATCGTGCTATTACACTTAGAGAGAACCAACGGACGTTTGACAAAATGACAGTGACTATTTTTCTATGTTGCCTAATCAGTTATTAGTTATAATATTTTCGATTTCTTGTTATAGATAATCAATTTTAGTAGTTCCAATGTGACATAAAATCTAGGATAGGGATAAAAAAGTTTATTTGAAGAAAGTGTATTATTTTGTTATTCTTTTATATATTCTTTTGTTAATATTTTATTTAATTATAAAAAAATTTCCACATTTTAACATATTTCTCCAATTGGGCTCTGTACCGCCATTCTTTACTATATTACGAATATGTGTGCCAAATATCTCGACAAATTATTCAAAATTAAAGCTGCAATCTTGGAACGCGTTTTCCGTTTTGATGACGCGCTAATGGAACCTCTTAAGAGGATGGGTACGTATTTTCGTCTGCAATCTATTCAAATGGGGATTCATTTTTTTCGAATCCTGAGAAAATTAATAAGTATTTTTGAACAATTTAAACGCAGAATGAAAGATTACGTTATTAGTGAGGGCCGAAAGTCCCCGAGAACTTCTATAATGTTTATTTTAATAAGTTACAGAAGTGAAAAACTAAGAGAAAATTTAGTGTGATTTTTAATTTCAAATATCTCATTCACAATAAACTTTTTATTTATTCGAAGGGACTTTCGGCCCTCGGTAATAATTTAGTCTTTCATTTTGCGTTTAAATTATTTAAAAGTATTTATTAGTTTTTTCAGGATTCGAAAAAAATAGACACCATATCCGTGGTAATATTTTCCAAATCTATGTTTGTCTTACAACGCACTCAGTCGAATAGCATATTGTCAGCATATTGTCAGTCAGACCGTGACAATCAGTGACAATTTTAAATATTTGACGTGGCATCGGGAATATTTTGAGTTGTTGATTAAATAATATTGATATATAGTGTATTTGATAAATAATTGATTTAAGACGTGAACTTAATAAAAAGTTATTTATTGTGTATTACTTGTGCAAGATCCAAGCAAAGAATACATCAGGATAATATATTATGTGATCCAAGTATTTTGTTGTTAAAGATGTTTAAAATTGTAAGCGTTCCATAATAACAATATATTATTAAAAAACCACTTTAACACTTTTCCTCTTTTCTCGATTGAGTATTAGTTTTTGTTGTACATATAAATTATTACAATCACTGAATAGATAGTTAGTGAAAAATTAGACATTTATTAACTGAATTAATAATTTGCAATTATACAATAAATAACAGTTATCCAAGAACATTCAAACGCTTTTAAGTTAATGATGACATTTTCAAGTAGAATGACATTCTAGTAATGTTTACATATCCATACCCACACCAGTATGAATTTTACTACACGTAATTTGCCGTGTAAAGACAGAAAAAGTAGGGATAGCCGTAAAATATTTGCGAATTATGTACCCATGGCCTTAAAACAAAATTTTAATTAAAAAAGTCAGCGATATTATGAGCAATTCAGCCCCGTGATGTATTACCAAAATTATTTTTAATATTTTGCGTTAAGTTAAAATAACTATGACAGATAACTGTCTCGACACCTATTAACGTAAATTCCGTGTGATGTATCGCTCACCGTTACGAGATGAGCTATATCCCAGAAGCTAAAAAGGAAGTAAGTATTGTTTTGTCTAACAAAGAGAACCTTATGTAGAAAAAGTACAAGTTGAAGCCAGAAATAGAATGATGATAAGGTGTGCCACAACGTATATTCCTATTCCATAAAAGTAGATTATGTAGAACAGTAAAATCCCTTTAATGTTTATAAATTTAAAAACATCTTTACTCTTGTTAGTGCGGCAGATTCGTGCAAATATTATAAGAATTGTGAATTTAATGATAGAAGCATATAATTTGGACCACATATACTACACATATAAAGGTTCAAATTTAGATAGGAGGCCAGATTCAGATTTTGCCTTTTACAAAAATGGTGGTGATTCAAAATGGCGACTATATATATATGTGACTAATAGCACGATAACTTTTGAACGAGACTTCAGATTTCAACCAAATTTGGTATACAGGTTCTTTTTTTGATGTAAAAGATCGAGGTATTGAACCGGAGGAATAGGTTTACCAAAAGTTGTGTTTTTCCTGGTTTTTATGTAAAAATATGTTGTTTTTTTCCAATTATTTCACCCTGTAAGTATAAATTTTTTAAAAAGTTAATACGGTCATTAAAAAGAGCGTATAAATATTTTTTAGGAAATATTTTTAACTTTTCAGTTATGTTAATTACCATTTAATAAATGCAAAACATATCTTCACATGTACCTATATGCAGCAGATTCGTGCAAATATTATAAGAATTATTGTGCATTTAATGGTAGCATAGGCGTAACCAGGATGATCCTAAGGGGGGTTACAACTACCTGAAAGGGGGGGGGGGGTTATAACTACTGGAAGGTAGTTTGAGGGCTATGGTGTTAAGCATATAGAGCTCTAAGTACATCCCATAATATAACCCCTAAATCCCCCACTGGTTACGCTATGAATGGTAGAAGCATATAATTTGGACCACATATACAGGTTCAAATTTAGATACGAGGCCATCTCAGTTTTTGTTCCTTTTACAAAAATTGCGGGCATTCAAAATGGCGAATATACATATGTGAGTAATAGCACGATAACTTTTGAACTTTTCAACTAAATTTGGTATATATGTTCTTTTTTGATGAATAATATCGAGGTCTTGAACCGGAAGAATCGGTTTACCAGAATTTGTGTTTTTACTGTTTTTTTTTATGTAAAAATATGTTCTTTCTTTTTCAATTATATATTAATTTTTCAAAGAGGTAATACCGGCGTTGAAAAGAGCGTAAAAATATTTTTTAGGAAATATTTTGAACTCTTTAGTTATATTAATTACCATTTAATAAATGCATAACGTATCTTCACATGTAGGTACCTATGTGCGGCAGATTTGTGCAAATAATAATATAAGAATTATTGTGCATTTAATGGTAGGAGCATATAATTTGGACCACACATACTACACATACAAAGATTCAAATTTAGATATGAGGCCATCTCAACTTTAGTCTTTTACAAAAATGGCGGGCATTCAAAATGAATTTGCCGCCCATAGGTACATGTGAACATACGTTATGCATTTATTAAATGGTAATTAACACAACTAAAAAAGTTCAAAATATTTCCTAAAAAATATATTTACACTGTTTTCAATAGCGGTATTACCCTTTTGAAAAATTTATATATACAGGATGAAAGAATTGAAAAAGGAACAACATATTTTTACATAAAAAAACAGTAAAAACACAAATTCTGGTAAACCGATTCTTTCGGTTCAAGACCTCGATATTATTCATCAAAAAAAGAACATATATACCAAATTTGGTTGAAATTTGACGTCTCGTTCACAAATGTAATCGTGCTATTAGTCACGTATGTATAGTCGCCATTTGGAATGCCCGCAATTTTTGTAAAAGGAACAAAACCTGCGATGGCCTATCTAAATTTGAACCTTTATGTGTGGTCCAAATTATATGCTTCTACCATTAAATGCACAATAATTCTTATAATATTTGCACGAATCTGCCGCATATAGGTACATGTGAAGATACGTTTTGCATTTATTAAATGGTATTTAACATAACTAAAAAGTTAAAAATATTTCCTAAAAAATATTTTTACGCTCTTTTCAATGGCGGTATTAACTTTTTGAAAAATTAATACATACAGGGTGAAAGAATTGAAAAAAACAGCGTATTTTTAAATAAAAACAAAGAAAAACACAACTTCTGGTAAACCGGATCTTCCGGTTCAAGACCTTGATCTTATATATTAAAAAAAGAACCTATATACCAAATATGGTTGAAATCTGTAGTCTCGTTCAAAAGTTATCGTGCTATTAGTCACATATGTATAGTCTCCATTTTGAATCCCCGCCATTTTTGTAAAAGGCAAAATCTGAGATGGCCTCATATCTAAATTTGAACCTTTATATGTGCAGTATATGTGGTCCAAATTATATACTTCTATCATTAAATGCACAATTGTTTCACATATCGGCTGCACTATGTATCTCTCGATTTGTCTTTTGTATAATTTTTCTACTTTTAAAAGTGTGTATTACCGTTCTATATACGTTTTTAAAGTAGTTCTACTTTTTTATATTCAATTTTTATTTTAATTTTATTATTACCTATGTTTTTAATTGCTATTTATTCAGTTGTTTTCTAAAAACAAATCAAAAGATAAAGCTAATCTTACAAATCCTTACATATTAAAACTACAAAGTTATCTCGTAACTTCACACATAACGTCGCGTTGTAAAACGACAGTTGATATATCAGATAACTCAAGAAGTAACGCAAGTAGTTAAGTTAAATATGATTGATCACACCAATTCGAAATTTGGGGGGGGGGGGGTCATGGATCTTGATGGTGAATACTTTTCTCTGATGCAAGGTCACTTTTAGTCTTACCACCAATAGGATAAGTGGGCTTTCAAATATTTGGGAGGGGTCATGATCCCGTGACCCCCCTCTGGATCCGCCAGTGATTCAGCGATTATAACTTAACTACAGATAACTTTACCTTATATTTAACTTGAGTGATACATCACAGGACTGATTCTAACATTCAACATAATATAATATAAGCAATTAAACATACCTATTTATTACATTTAAAGCTTCTTCTGTTCCTAAAATGACTAAGGCATTTACGGCTGCATATGTAGTAGCCAAATGAGGTATCTGACCAGGTCCTCCGCCAAAACCACCATTAGGACTCTGGCATCTACAAAGATATGTATAAATGCAATGAAAAATATTCTACAATTCATATACCTTCTATAGGTATACTAATTTTAATGATTCAGAAGAAAATAAGCTTACTATTAGTTTAACTGTTTTAACACTCGGATCATCATCTAAATAATAACAAAACTGCACGACTGGGGTCTATTGGGACCAAAAATAACGCTATATTTTTATGGTCTTTAGTATTTTTGGAACACAATATTTTCATTTGTATTTAGGTATAGGGTATTTTCTTGTTTATGCCTACCTTGTATGAAATTAAAATATGCAGATCACACTTACAAAAAAATCAAGTTATTTTACAAAAACTGATCAAAACAATAATCAAACTGTACTATACGCTCTGAGCTTCGCTGGTGTCGTTACTAGCGGATTACTAATGCAACTTTCGCCGGTAACTTTAAATTATTTTATTATTTTAATTGTTATAGCTTAATATTTACAACGCAAAAAAGTAATTAAATTGTAATCGATTTTTTAAAAATTTTGCTAATCATTTAAACGTTCTATTAATGAAATATTAATTTCTTACTTCGGATACTTTCACACTTATTGTGTAGATGGCGCTTAGATTAATTTATAATTACATATTACGATATATTAAAAAAACTTAAATTCAGTATTTAAAACGTAAGTATATTTAAGGTGATACAGTAGCGATCAACAGGTAGCCAAAACGCGTTCCAAGATTGCGGCTGTAATTTTGAATATTTTTTCGAGATATTTGGCACACGTATTCGTAATATAATAAAGAATGGCGGTACAGAGCCCAATTTGAAAAATATATTAATATGTGGAAATTACTCTGTAATTAGATACAATATTAAAAAAAACCGAGACTGCTGAAAATACACTTTCTTCAAATAAACTTTTTTATCCGATGCCTAGATTTTGTGTCATTTTGGAACTACTAATAAAATAAAAAATATTAGTAGTTCCAAAATGGCACAAAATCTAGGCATCGGATAAAAAAGTTTATTTGAAGAAAGTGTATTTTTTTGTTCTTCTTAATGGCGGTACAGGCTCGTTTTTTTAATATTGTATTTAATTACAGAGTAATTTCCACATATTAATATATTTTTCAAATTGGGCTCTGTACCGCCATTCTTTATTATATTACGAATACGTGTGCCAAATATCTCGAAAAAATATTCAAAATTACAGCCGCAATCTTGGAACGCGTTTCCTCTTAGGGTAAAAATATACACCACAGCTTTGACCAAGTAATATTTTTTCTTATTAATGTTTTTAATTTCAATGTTTTAAATTAATCACTTTGACATTTATGTCAAATTTCCACCGAACGTTCACTGATTTATCACTACTGATCGCGAAATTTTAAATATCCCCTCTACCTACGAGCTCACAGCGTATTCCCTGTTTTTAAACTATACTCTGTTTTTAAACCAGGAGAAGTAATTCAAATTTACCGCGCCGTAAGGGTTGTCTGTAACTGGTCCAACCTCAGGTAAGTTTACTCCACTGTTATGAAATTTTGACACTTTGACACTATTGGCATTCCATAGTTTAATTTAGTTTTTTTCTCTCTCTCTGATTCTGGCTTTGGTTTAGAACTAGAACTTTTAGCCACGTAATTGTATAACTTATCACTAAGTCAGGGGAGTAATGTGTAGTGTGTGTGTTGAGTAAGTGTCTTGTTACTTTGCAAAGTCGACGTCATTGTCTTTGCAAAGAGACGCTAATTGTATCCGAACGTCTGCGGTCCCTCCGGTCAGCGATTTTTGTGTTTTCTGCATTATTGCTTTAATTTTTAGATTTTTAATCTCCTTTTATATAAAAACCAATTGTTTTTAGAACTCTCTAGCGACGTGTTAGTAAAATATAATATTTATGGATTACCTTCAAATGGCGCCATGATCTGCCAAAAAAGAAGATTTTGTGATTTTTCTAGTGACTTTCTTGGGTATGAATTTGTCTTTTTAGTTTACTCCTCCTGGTTTAAAAACAAGGAATAGGAGCAGTAAACTCAAAAGACAGATTCACACCCAATAATGTCATTAGGAAAATCAACAGATTCATCTTCTTTTTTTGGTTGATTATGTTAGTCTTCGACGGTAATCCATAAATAGTACATTATACTAACACGTCGCCGTCGCGAAAGAGTTCTATATAACCCTCAATATATCAATCAACGATATAACTAACCCTTTTTTATATAAATGCAGACTAAAAATTTAAGGAATGATACAGAAAACACTAAAAACCGCCGGTGTAACTTAATTAACCTACGAATTTTAAATGCCAATAGTGTCAAAATTTTATAATTTAGTGGAGTAAACCTGCCCGGGGTTGGACCAGTCACAAAGTATTGCGGGTAAATTTAAATTACTCCTAGTTTAAAAACAGGGTATAAGAAACAAAAAGAGTTCAGAAAAGTTCTATACACAGAAAATACATAAAAATTAATCACGCAGACAGTTTCTTGGGTTTTTTGCTGAATACACTCAGCTCAGCAGGCTACAATATGATCCATGTTTAACCAACATTTGCAAAAATATAAGGCTTCCTGCTCTTACAGAAAAGAATTTTCTGGGCTGTCCTAGAGACCTCCTATCTTGTCTTTCCCAAAACAGACTGTTTTTAAGGCAATTGTCACAGTATTACATATCGTGCACATCTTAGTCTATTGGTCATTGTATACCTCACTAGATTTTTCTTTCCGAAGAGAGACTCTGACTCATTGTTGTGTCTGCGTCTCCATTTGTTTGTCACGTAATCTCTGTAAGGGCCATATTCGCTCCGTGCATGACTGACGCGACACCTAGCGTAGTCGCCTGACATTATTGGCGACCACAATTTGATGCTAAACGTATTTATTTATTTATTCACGGGCAAGCCCTATTCAGATATAAATGTTACAGTGTTCTAAATTATCATAATATAACATAAATTATCATAATATTAATTTTAACTATTTATAATGGGAAATAAGCCACAATATTATTAAAAAAATGATTTTTATTAACGTTTCGACGCCCAAATCGGGTGCCGTTGTCAAAATACAAAATACTACTAACATAAACAAAAATGTTGTTGCTTAGTAAAAAAATTCTTCTAATAATTTATTTAATTTGACTCATTTATATCGGCAATTCAGATACATATGATACATTTTAAAGTAGAATTATTATATTATTGATATTATCTATAATATAAACAAAATTATAGTAAAGTCAGAATTTGATATTAATTTTGAGAGTAAATTAAATGTAAGACCAAATACTTACGATGTCGGGATAGTATCACGAGGTTTTTCCTGGTTTTCCCTCGTGATTTACTATGAGATCTCTAACGCGAGAATTTTAATGTCACCGTTGCATGTGGTTGTCTTTTTAAAGACAGATCACATGCTATGATTTTTTTTGTGACGGAAATTCTTGAGTTGGGATTGATTTCATGTAATCGAATGAACTATCTTTCAGTAAAGTCGTCTCAGGAACGCAACTCATAAATATTGGCTATATCATTTTAAAGTCTTCTACTTTAAAATGTATCATATGTATCTGAATTGCCGATATAAATGAGTCAAATTAAATAAATTATTAGAAGAATTTTTTTACTAAGCAGCAACATTTTTGTTTATGTTAGTAGTATTTTGTATTTTGACAACGGCACCCGATTTGGGCGTCGAAACGTTAATAAAAATCATTTTTTAATAATATTGTGGCTTATTTCCCATTATAAATAGTTAAAATTGTAAAAATGCCACAAGAAAATAGCTTCAGAACAACATTAAGAAACCGGTATGGGCCTAGCGTGTGTCAAAATTTTAGGAAATTGGAAACCTTCTACGAGAAACTGGCACACTGTCAAAATTCTATCAAATTCTTAAAACGATGTAGAGATAACAACTTAATACCGAAGGGCTTGAGGTTACGGCCAGCATACTCAAGCAGAAGACTCCAAAATATTCTACATAGAGCCAGTTTGTCAATGATCCGGGAAAGGTTACAATTTCACAGGTCAAATTTATTTTTTATTGAACAAGACATCGTAAGTATTAAAGATTTGCTTTTCGGAATGATATCAAATTCTGATTTTGATCGAATTATTTTTAGTTTACACATAATTTATCAAAATTCATATCAGAAACAAAGAAATATACATTTAAATAAATTTAATATTCTTTTAGAACAAAATAGTATACAGTCGGAAAAATTAAAGAATACCCATGAACGAACATATAAAACACGCTGTATTTCCTGTCACCGTGTCACAAAGAAAATTGCCCAGCGCAAGTACATGTAACAAATATTATTACATGTACTTGCGCTGGCCAATTTTTTGTGTGACACGGTGACAGGAAAATACAGCGTGTTTTATATGTTTGTTCATGGGTATTCTTTCATTTTTCCGACTGTACATACTTTTGATAACCTAAATAGAAATAATGACATATTAGCGACATTTGTCAATCTATCAAATAGACAGTTAAATGCAACGGAGAATTTGGTATTGTCAAAGGGTTTAAACTATGCTGTTACTCATCCATCTATTCCAAAATTAGACATAATTAGTTCAGTGGAAAAAATATCCCAGTGTTTACCAACTCATGAAAAAGAACAGTATAGGGTACTATGTAAACTTGAATTGGAAAAGACAAATAAAATTGAACAGAACATCAGTAAAGAGGAAATGAAAGCTTTAAAAACTTTAAAAAATGATGACTCCATAAAGATCCTACCAGCGGATAAAGGAAATGCCACTGTAATAATGGATAAAATACAATATGAGGACAAAATTACAGATCTAACTACAAATGGACCTTATACCAAATTAACGAAGGATCCAACGAAAACACTGGAAAACAAAATCTATGGAACTTTATTTAAATTTAAAAATGATCTAACATACTATCAAAGAAAATTAATGACACCTCATTACAGTAAGTCACCACATTTTTATGGAGTGCCGAAAATTCATAAAGCGAACATACCACTTAGACCCATTTGTAGTACCATCAGTTCTCCTTGTAGTGAACTATCAAAATTTTTATTAAACATTATAAAACCATTTGCTAATAATGATGACAAATTTATAAAAAATACAAAACATTTTTTAAACAAATTATCAACTATTGAGTTTAATCCAAATAATATTTTAGTAAGTTTTGACATAAACAGTTTATTTACAAATGTGCCATTAGATAAAACTTTAAACATAATCAAAACGAAATTAGAGAATGATGATACATTGACAAGTAGGACAAGACTAAATGCATCAGCTATAATGGAGTTATTGACATTATGTACTAATAATACCTATTTTCAACTAAATAATGAATTTTATAAACAAAATTTTGGTCTAGCAATGGGCTCCTCTTTATCTCCATTATTGGCTAATATATTTATGGAGGATTTCGAAACTAATATCATTTCTAAACAAAATTTAAAACCCACTGTATGGTGGAGATATGTACATGATGTGTTTTCAATATGGCCTCATAGATCAGAATTGTTGGATACATTCCTGAATATTATAAACGATCAAGAAGAGACAATAAAATTTACAATGGAAAAGGAGTATAATAACATCTTACCTTTCCTCGATGTTTTAGTCTCAAAGAAGGATACTGGATATGAGACTCAAGTGTATAGAAAACCAACACATACCAACAGATATCTCAATTACAAATCAAATCACAACATCAACGTTAAAAAGGGAATCATACAATCCTTATATGATAGAGCCAAAATTACTTGTTCTAACGAAAATTCATTTTTAGAAGAAAAACAATTCTTAACATCTGTTTTACTAAAAAATGATTATTCTTTATCGTTTATAAATAAGGAATTGTCAAGATTGGATCGAATGGAACAGAACAACATAGAACGGGATCCTACAACATTCACAAGAAATAATACGAGGAAAATATCAATACCATACATAAAAGGACTATCCGAGAAACTTAAAACAATAGGAAATAAATTCAACATTTCAACAACATTCAAAACAACCAACACATTGAGATCTATTCTATCTAAAACTAAACCTAAAAATGAACAAGAAAGGACAAAGAATTGTATTTATAAAATACCTTGTGAATGCGAACAGTTTTATATAGGTGAAACATCAAGACCATTAAACGTTAGAATAAGTGAACATCAATCTTATATTAAAAATAGAGAATTTGATAGATCTCAAATATGTCAACACGCATGGGATAATGAACATAGAGTTCAGTGGAGAGATTCAAGTATAGTCCTGAAAGAAACAGATAGTAAAAAGAGAAAAATCAAAGAAGCGGCTCTAATTATGCTAAACGAAACCAATTGTGTCGCAAATTCCTCGGTGGAATGCAGTAGGATGTGGATACCCATACTGAAAGAGGAAGTCAATAGAAAGAAAATACCACAATTAGTAAGTCAATAGTCGAGTTAGTACATATTTTATATTTTAGTATTACTTATATATCCATGTATTATTGATATTATCTATAATTTAAACAAAATTATAGTAAAGTCAGAATTTGATATTAATTTTGAGAGTAAATTAAATGTAAGACCAAATACTTACGATGTCGGGATAGTATCACGAGGTTTTTCCTGGTTTTCCCTCGTGATTTACTATGAGATCTCTAACGCGAGAATTTTAATGTCACCGTTGCATGTGGTTGTCTTTTTAAAGACAGATCACATGCTATGATTTTTTTTTGTGACGGATATTCTTGAGTTGGGATTGATTTCATGTAATCGAATGAACTATCTTTCAGTAAAGTCGTCCCAGGAACGCAACTCATAAACATTGGCAATATCATTTTAAAGTCTTCTACTTTAAAATGTATCTGAATTGCCGATATAAATGAGTCAAATTAAATAAATTATTAGAAGAATTTTTTTACTAAGCAACAACATTTTTGTTTATGTTAGTAGTATTTTGTATTTTGACAACGGCACCCGATTTGGGCGTCGAAACGTTAATAAAAATCATTTTTTAATAATATTGTGGCTTATTTCCCATTATAAATAGTTAAAATTGTAAAAATGCCACAAGAAAATAGCTTCAGAACAACATAATATTAATATAACATAACAAAGTGGTTTGAGAAAAAAATAATTCTATGAGTAGTACAGTTACAAAAAAGAAAAAAAGAATAAGATAACATATAAGTCTGTACAATTACAAACAAATGATAACACATAAATCAATTCAGAAATATTCCAAGGTATAACGGTTTTGAGTTATCTAATACATACAGGTCATGTAACACTAATCACAATACAAAAACTCTGGCCGAAAGTATTAAAAAGTTAGGGAAGAAATATGATTTTTAAAGCGGGAAACTGATATATTAAAAATTTCGGTTATTTAATGAGTTAGCTAATCGAAGAGTTCTAGGAATAAATGTGTTGTAAGAATAATTGAATCTATGAAAAGAAATATTAAAGGTTTGCACCTGCCTAGTCGAACGTCTGGGGACAAATAGAGATATTTTGGAGAGAAGCTCGAGGCAGTTACACAGCCCTTTGATAATTTTAAATAAAATTATTAAGTCTCTTTGTTTTCTGCGTACCTCAAGAGGAGGTAAGTTCAGTATGCGCTCTAATGCAGAATAGGCGTCGTAGTATACGTGCATCTTAGTAGAAGTATATCTCAGAAAATTGTGTTGGACAGCCTCAAGTTTCAGTTTATGAGTAAAGTAATAGGGGGACCAAATTGTGGAACAGTAATCGAAATGAGATCTAACCAGGGAGAAATAAAGGGATTTAATAGCTGAGATGTTAGTAAAGTCTCTGGTGGTTCTTTTTATAAAGCCAAGCATCTTCATAGACTTCTGTATTGTACTGGAAATGTGTGATTTATAGCTAAGGGCGGAGTCACGGATCACACCTAGATCCTTAGTTTCAGAGGCAGAATGTAAGTTCAGAATATTTATACTATATTCGAAGATGATTGTATGATGAGTTCGATGAAAACGAAGAATATGGCGTTTGGATGCATTCAAACACATACCATTTTGCATACACCAGTTAGATAGGCGATCAATATCACCTTGTAGACTAAGCGAATCAGCCTCACATGTGATTATTTTAAAACATTTTAAATCATCAGCGAATAACAAAGTTTCACTTACTTGTAGACTACAGGCCCATGTCAAAAATGGATGGGTCATATGAACCACCAGGTGACGTATATAGGACGATATAAGAGCATAAAATAATAAGATTCAGCACTATGCCGTCACTTGTAAGCAGTCCAACTGAGTGCTGGTGAGAATTCGAAAGTGCAGGTAGAGTGGGTACATTTAGGTCATATATTTTTGTACGGCATTTTTACCATCGATAGATCCATGAAAAATATTAAGAAAGCGCCCAGTGCCGTAAAAAAATGGTGATCCACAAAGTTGGTAATTTTTTTTTATTTTCTGACAATTTCCAGGGTAAATTTGGTCATTTCATTCTGTACGGCATCAATGTCATACTGTTTCAATACAACTTCTAATCCATTATTCCGCAACGCCGTACAAAAATCATGCGACAAGGGGAAAAAATCGAGGGTTGCAATCCCCTCTCTTTCCGTGGTCCGGGGGGTGATTTGAAAAAGTACGGCTTCGGTCCAAAACATTATCTAGCACTCAAAAGTACTATTAAAAATAATGCCGTCAAAAAAGTATTGTTCATTTGAATGTATATTAATAATTATGTTAATTTATGTTAATTTCACTTGATTTATAAAGCTAAAAAAATCATTTGACTCTGTACGGCAACTTTTTTTTAACATGATATTGTAAAATAAAATTGTTATATAGTATTGCCGTTTAAAAGAAACTGTTCTAAAAAAATTATAGAGAAATACAAAAACAGAAATTTTTTAAATTATTGCAAAAGTTTAAACATTCATAGATTAATAAAATATAGCAATTTTCTACATTTATCCTTTGTTTTAAATAGTACTAAGATAAATAAATTTGGAAAAAATGATGCCGTACATTTTAATGCAGACCATATCTTTTAGACTGATGAAAATAACGCTACCATTTTAAAGGTGTAGTACTTTAGGGTCATTTGATACTGTACGGTATTTTTTTTAAACATATTTTTGAAGAGAACAATTATTGATAATATGATAAAATCATTATAATTATGACGTGTAACTGAAGTTTAAGGGTTATCTAAGAATTGAAACTGTAAATCCCAGTATCAACAATTTTGTATACTATTTGGTTTAATATATACTTCAAACATTATTGATACATTGTCATGTATATAATTGATTTGGTTCATTGTAATGATGTGAATAAATAAAACAACTATTTTTTAGGAAAGTTACTACTAGAAAACGACTACTTAGCACACAGTACAGTATTATAGGCAGGTGTAGATATATGCCTACAAATGCTAAACGTCGTAACAGAACGTTGCTCGTTAAGCAATATAATATAATGTAAATTATATTTATTTAATATTTTTATTACTTTTTATCAATATGAATTTTCAGATTTGTACGGCGTTAACTTTTTATAAATTATTGCATTAAGTACAAATGAACTATCTAAATGCCGTATAAAAAAATATCGTTATAAATTTCACCTTACATTTCGATATGGATTTTTCTTACATTTCATTCTGTGGATTTTTCCTTGAGCATTTTTATCCCTACAAACCTTTGGACCAACGAAAATGTACGGCATGTAAAATAATGTTATCTTTGCATAAAATACTTTCAAAATAAATTAATTTTATGTTGTTTCAAATCATCCCCCGGACCACGGAAAGAGAGAGGATTGCAACCCTCGATTTTTTCCTCTTCTCGCATGATTTTTGTACGGCGTTGCGGAATAATGGATTAGAAGTTGTATTGAAACAGTATGAAACTGATGCCGTACAGAATGAAATGACCAAATTTACCATGGAAATTGTCAGTATTACCCTGGAAATTGTCAGTAAATCAAAAAAATTTACCAACTTTGTGGCTCACAATTTTTTGACGGCACTGCGCCCTTTCTTATTATTTTTCATGGATCTATCGATGGTAAAAATGCCGTACAAAAATATATGACCAAAATGTACCCACTCTACCTGCACTTTTGAATTCTCACCAGCACTCAGTTGGACTGCTTACAAGTGATGGCATAGTGCTGAATCTTATTATTTTATGCTCTTATATCGTCCTATATACGTCACCTGGTGGTTCATATGACCCATCCATTTTTGACATGGGCCTGTAGTCTATTGGAAACAGGGTATTAGATCATTGATAAATATATTAAACAACAGAGGTCCCAAGTGTGATCCTTGTGGTACAGCTGAGATAACAGAGATGGTATGAGATAGCAGAGATGAGTAAGGTAGCTCTTGAGCCACTTCAATATAAGGCCATCAACTGCGTATAAATAAAGTTTATGAATCAAGAGCTCATGATTAACTTTGTCGAAAGCTTTGGAAAAGTCAGTATACACAGAGACAACTTGTAAACCCCACTCAAAAGCATCTGTCAAAAAATCAACATATGTTATGAGACCCAATTCTGCTGATTTTTTGGATGTAAATCCAAATTGTTGGGCCCCTATAATTGGCGAGCAGTCATAACTTAAATAATCGGAAATAATGCTCTCAAAAACTTTAGGAATAGCACTAAGAATAGAAATGGGACGATAGTTACCTATATACGATTTTCGACCTGATTTATATATTGGAGTGACATAAGAGTTTTTCCAGTAGTCTGGAAATTCCCCTGTTAATAGAGACTTATTAAATATATAAAAAAGTGGGCGCGATAGAATGAAGCTGAAAGTTTTAAGGAAAGTAGGGGGAATTCCATCAGGACCAGGACCTTTGTTGGTATTAAGTTCAGACAGTTTTTAGTGGATTTTTGAAATGTCAATGTGATAATTAGACACATTAACCAAAGGTGAAATCTGGGTTACATGCGGATGTAAGGATTGGTTTGTATAGACGGAAGAGAATTGGTTAGCAAAAATATTAGAAATATCAGTTCCATTGAAGGCAGTACGATCTCCAAGAGTCATTGTATTAGGTATAGCGTTATTTTCCCTTTTACTTCTTACAAATTTCCAAAAGGATTTAACGTTATTAATAATAGAATGTTCGGTGCGTTGAATGTAATCGGCATAACACTCTCTTGATAAAAATTTACATCTAGTTCTTAAGTTACTAAATGCTGCATAACTTTCTGGACACCTTGTGCTCTTGTAACATATGATAGTTACACATGTGACATATTTGACGTTAATGTATAATATTTATTTACCATTTTTGATCAAATTTGTTATACGAACAATAGGTGTGTTCGCAGAGACAGTCAGAGACTAGTCTAGCATGTGCACTTAAAAATAATATAAATAATACCGTTGATAGATAAATATACAAGGTATATTCACTATTAATTAATATTATTAATTAACTATTAATTATTATTAATATAATGGTATATTTATCAATAAACGATAATACATTAAATAAATATAATATGGAATTAAACTGCACATGATGTCGAAAAGAATACTTACTTTTAGGAACATGGAATGTAAGAGGCACATATGGCGAAGGTAAACTTAAACATCTTGCCAGAGAAATCGAAAAGTTCCAATTTGACATAGTAGCTTTGCAGGAGACGAAACAGCTGGGAAATGATATAGTAGAAATAGAAGATATATTGTTTTTTATCAGCGGTGGAAAGAATCGAATATTAGGCACAGGTTTTATGATAACAAAAGAACTAAAAGAAGCAATAGTAGAGTTTAAACCGGTATCAGACCGCACATGTACTATCAGGATCAAGGGAAAATACCAAAAAATAGCCCTCATAAATATTCACGCTCCATCCGAAGAAAAAGATAATGATGTTAAAGAATGTTTCTACAGTGAACTAAACAGAACAATCGAAAGAATACCCAGATATGATATGAAAATTATTTTAAGCGACGCTAATGCCAAAATAGGGAAGGAAGAAGTGTTTAGACCGACAATAGGAAAGCATAGCAAACACAATGAAACTAATGAGAACGGACAATTTCTCATAGATTTCGCAAGAGAAAAAAATATGATCATAATGAGCACATATTTCGAAAGAAAAGAAATACATAAGGAAACATGGATATCGCATGTAATGCGATAGCCTGATAGCATGTAAAGCAAGTAATGAACAAAGCAGCAAAAGAGTGTAATAAACAGGAGAAGAGATTGCTGAGAGAAAAGAAGAGAAAACACGTAGAAAATAAGCTATAGTATTTTTACTACAAAAACGTTATTACGTAGGTCAAAATTTTTGACGTAAGAGAACTGTCAAAACATTAGAATGGGACTTTTCATTATTACCATATATATAATAAACATGGCAATAATGAAAAGTCACATTCTAATGTTTTGACAGTTCTCTTACGTCAAAAATTTTGACCTACGTAATAACGTTTTTGTAGTAAAAACACTATAAAAGAAACATAAGAGAACTACAGAAATAAAGAAATAAAAACCTGTATCAAGGTGCCAGAAATGAGAAAAGAGGATAGCAACAAAAACCAATATTCGTTAAAAACAAAGCGGGCAATAATATAAGCGGTGAAGCAGAAATAGTAGAGAGATGGAAAGAGTATTTTGACGAGTTACTAAAAGGCAAGAATAAGTCAAACCAAAGAGAATACATAGAAGCAGAAGCAGGAAATGAACACTTAGAAGACATAGAAGATAATTCACCCAGAAAAGAAGAAATCGAGGAAATCATAAAAGATTTGAAGAATAACAAATGTCCTGGAAGCGATAATATAACAGCAGAGATGATGAAATATGGTGGAAAATTGCTACATGAGTGGATATACAAGATCATAATAGAGATATGGAGAATAGAACGGATACCAAAAGATTGGAAGGAAGCAATTATTTGCCCATTACACAAAAAAGGAGACAAAACAGAATGTAGTAATTACAGAGGAGTAGCATTACTAAATACCATATATAAAATCCTATCAAAATCCATAAAAGATAAACTTGAAAAAGAAGCTGAAAATATAATAGGTGAATATCAGTGCGGATTTAGACGAGGAAGAAGCACAACGGACCAAATATTCGTAATCAGAGAATTACAAGCAGAAAGCTATGAACACAACCTACCAACGATAGCGCTATTCATCGATTTCCAGCAAGCCTACGATAGAATAAAGATGAAGAATTTAAAAGAGGCGCTTGAGGAATTGGGAGTTAGCAGAAAGTTACGCAACATGATACATCTTACTTTAGAAAATACAGAAAATAGAGTCAAAATAAACAACCAATCATCAGACACATTTATAGTAAACGAAGGAGTAAGGCAGGGCGATCCTTTGTCATCATTACTCTTTAACTTATGCCTAGAACAAATAATGCGAGAAGCAAAAATCAATAGAGAAGCACTCCTATATCAAAAACGACACCAAGTTTTGGCATTTGCGGATGATGTGGTGTTGCTTGCAAGAAGAACAAAAGAGCTACAGGAAATAGTACAGAGAATAGTAAAAGCAGCGAAGAAAATGGGACTCCACATAAATGAAACTAAAACAAAATGTATGGAATGGACAGATGGTCAGTTCAGGAATGGACAAAAGCTTAAAGTAGAAGTAGAAGAAGGAACGTCATATGAATTCGAAATGGTAGAAATATTTACATACCTAGGAGCAACAATATCACATAAACCGAATATTAAAGAAGAAATACAAGCTCGAATAATGGCAGGCAACAAAAGTGTACATGCGCTTAATGAAATGTTGAAAAGCAAGTTTTTATCAAGAAAGGCAAAAATACAGTTATACAAAACAACTATCCAACCAATAGTAACATACTGCAGTGAGACATGGACAATGACAAAAAATGAACAAAGTTTACTGGAGATCTGGGAACGGAAAATCCTGAGGAAGGTATATGGAAGAATAATAAGGGACGGTTTATGGTTAAGAAGATCAAATAATGAGTTAAAGGAAGTATACAATCAACCTAATATAATAGGAGTGATAAAGGCACAGAGACTTAGATGGCGAGGTCACATAGAAAGGATGCCGAACGCGAGGACTCCAAAAAGGGTACTAAACTACAACATAGCCTCAAAAAAGAGAAAAGGAAGACCGAAAAATAGATGGAAGCAAGAGGTCGAAAAAGATATGGAAAAAATGGGGTTAGAAGGCCAGAGAAGAAAAATGAATAACAGGAAGGAATGGAGAAAAATCACATACCAAGCCAGAGAAGATCTAGGTACCTAAAGAAAAGTAAAAATGAAGAACGAACAAACTTTTCAAGCCATGGGCCTTAAAGGCCTTTAGTGCTATTATATATATAAAGTGCACATGCATTGTCGTGGACTAAAAGTCACTGACAGGGTCCGCGAACGAACACAATAACATGAACATTACAAAAATTCGCCAAAATTGTCATATTTCGCCGCTATGGACGCTGACATAGTTTCACGTATCCCAACCATGGTCAAGCACGGAGCAAATATGACTTGAAGGATTTTATGTACCCACACCAGCATTTATTTACCTCTTTTTTCTTTGTTTCTTTACCTACAACATCAATTTAGACTAACCAAATTCAAAATTTTGGACACGTTCTTCTAATGGTCGGAAGATTGTTTGAAGGAGATCTGGTGAAATACTTATAGGAGTTTTTCCTCCAGTGGATGAGATTTACTACTTAATAGTATAAGCTGAAGTATCAATAGGTAGCAAATGGTATTGCAACATAATGTTCAATCCATTCAGTATTTCTTTCTAGATTTTGCTAACAAGAAACATAACATTATAATAATGGAAATAAAAACATTTTTTACTTACTTTGCTAGAAACTTAGCAATAACTTTTTTCCTTCTAGCATCTAATTGAATATTTATTAAAGATAAAGGATGCAATATCCAATAGCATAACCAAGGTCGACTAGCATCTAATACCTAAAATAAAAAAAAGATATGTCTATATAAGATACATCCACATTTATAGTGCCTTGACTTAATGCACAATTTTAGTAAGTGGTAAATCAACCGATAAACGCAGAGGGATTTAAGTGGATTATTTAATTATGATGTAATGTAAAGGATCCTGATAACTGACAAATTTTCAAGAAGAGAAGATTTACAAGAGAGATTATTTTAATTACTTGACCATCATTGTTATAAAACCATATAAAACAAACAGAAATAATCATTCATTCCTGTTCATTGTTTTTTGCATCTATTTGTGACCAGTCTTTCGCTTGATATCATCAGTCCATCTGGTTTGAGGTTTGCCTCTACATACTTCTCTTATTTGCTCTGGGTCTTCATTCAACAATTCGCTTCGTGCAAAGGTTGTTTTTAAATCTTCCTATGCGTCCTGCCCAAAAAAAGGAGATAACAGGGAATGCCAGAATTACAGACCAATTACATTGCTAAATGTAATATACAAAATCCTTTCTGGAATTATCTACACTAGATTGTCAGAATACTCTGAAAATATAATTGGTGATTATCAAAATGGATTCAGACCAAATAGAGCAACTACAGACAACATATTCATACTTAGAACAATACAAGAGAAAGCTTATGAATACGACATAGAACTATATAATATGTATATAGACTTCAGACAAGCTTTTGATAGTGTGAAAAGAGACAAAGACAAAATGCTGGAAGACCTCCGAAATCTAGGTATACCAAAAAAATATATCAGCCTCATAAAAATGATGTTGAAGGGTTCAAAAGCCGCAGTTAGAGTAGATGGAGAACTGTCTCCCCTGTTTGACATCAACATGGGGGTGAGACAGGGAAACGCACTTTCAACCATGCTGTTCAACCTAGTTCTTGAAGCAGTCATAAGAAAAACCAATGTAATTGGCCATATAAACACCAAATCAGTACAAATTACTGCATATGCAGACGATGTCGCCATTATTAGTAGAAGCAAGACACGACTAAGGGAAACATTTAAGGAAATTGATCCTGAACCACAAAAAAAGAGGGCTTAAAATAAACGAAACAAAAACTAAATACATGACCATCAAAAGAACTCCTGAGAATGAAAATAATATAACAATAGACAACTATAGTATTGAACGTGTGGATGCCTTCACATATCTGGGCACAGAAATCAATCAGAAGAATTCCGTAAATAGCGAAATTAATGCACGTATTTCCAGTGGAAATTGTACATACTATGCTAATAAAAGATTGATGACGTCGAAATTATTAGACAAAAGAACCAAAATGACTATCTACAGAACCTTGATTAGACCCGTAGTAACCTATGGTTGTGAAACCTGGGTAATGGCTAAAAAAGATGAAGCCCAACTTAGGATATTCGAGAGAAAGATACTGAGAAAAGTATATGGCCCGGTGCAAGAGGAAGACGGCACATGGAGAATCAGCAGAAATGACGAGGTTAATGATCTGAATGAAGGGTATGACATTGTAAGATTTGTGAAAAGTCAAAGACTGTCATGGCTGGGACATGTTCAGCGACAAGAAGACCGAAGACGACAAAGAAGATGTTACAGTGGAAGCCGGTAGGAAGGCGGAAAAAGGGAAGGTCCAGGACGAGACGGTTGGATGACGTGGAAGACGACCTGAAAACCATGAATATAAGACAATGGAGGAGAAGGGCCCAAGAGAGATCTGAATGGAAGGACATAGCCAGACAGGCAAAGACCCATCCAGGGTTATGATGCCGAAAGAAGAAGAAAAATGTGTCCTGCCCAGTTCCATTTTATGGCAATCTTTTGGATTACATCTGTTTTTTGCAGCATGAAAAAGTTCGCCAGTGTTAGTTATGCCTGTCCAGTCCTTGCAACCTACTACTCTCCTGCCCTCAATCTTTCCTTGGATGATTAATTGAGGGACTGCATATATTTCCCTCTCAGGATATGGCCCAGGTATCCAATTTTTCGTGCCTTGATCAAGTTGAGCAATTCTCTCTCAATATTTGCTCTTCTTAAGACTTACTCATCTTCTAACATCTGTTACTTTTAATCATCTTCTTATTCTTCATTGGATTTGCAATCGATGAGCTTAATGTTGAACATTCTCTGTTCCATAGCTCTCTGAGTTACTTGGAAGTTGTAAACTATGTTTCAGATCCATATGTCTGAATTGGCAATATGTAATGACTAAAAGTTTGATTTGAATTTTTGAATAATCTTCCAAGTACTGCCCATGCTAAGGAACATCTTCTCAGCCTTTCGGCTAAGCTTTGATAGTTAACTAGTGAGAATCCAGTAGATGCCCCTTCTCTTCTCCAAACCCACCTAAATCTACTAGTCTAGTAAAATAAGATTACACTACATGTAAATCAAAATGTAAATTCGTACAGGTTGGAACAAATTTTATATCAAAGTTTAGGTGGGTACAAAAGATATTTTCAAGAAAGTATCCAAATCATATAAGGGGATCATTGTTTAAATAATTAAAAAGGGGTCATTTTTGCACAATATTTACTTTTTTAACTGCTGAGGTAATTTACATTTTAATGAAGGTCTTTAGGGTTTTTTTCTACAAAACTGAAGTACAAATCTTTCACTTAAGACTTACTAAATTAAACTTGACTCCCAATTTATTTAAATAATTATATATAAAATATAGAAATCAAATTTGCAAAAAAGTATTTTTTGCGTTTTAAATATGCACTATAAATTATTTTATTTAATAGGAGAAGTTGCGCTATATTACCAGTATTAGGCAAAAAAATTTATTAAAAAATATTTAATAATTTATGAGATATTTCATTTGTTTATCAAATATTACTATATTTTCAATTGCAAAAACTAGGTTGTTACCAAAAGAATATAAAACTGTGTAAAACCTCGTTACTTTTATTTTTATGTGTATTTTCGATAAATGTATTGATAAATTCAAATTTCAATTTAACTCCCCTCTAAAATGACATTTGAAAATGGTTCTAATTTGCTTATAATTTGTTTTCTAGCGATCAACAGGTAGCGAAAACGCGTTCCAAGATTGCGGCTGTAATTTTGAATTATTTTTCGAGATATTTGGCACACGTATTCGTAATATAATAAAGAATGGCGGTACAGAGCTCAATTTGAAAAATATATTAATATGTGGAAATTACTCTGTAATTAAATACAATATTAAAAAACGAGCCTGTACCGCCATTAAGAAGAACAAAAAATACACTTTCTTCAAATAAACTTTTTTAGCCGATGCCTAGATTTTGTGTCATTTTGGAACTACTAAAATTTTTTATTTCATTAGTAGTTCCAAAATGACACAAAATCTAGGCATCGGATAAAAAAGTTTATTTGAAGAAAGTGTATTTTTTTGTTCTTCTTAATGGCGGTACAGGCTCGTTTTTTAATATTGTATTTAATTACAGAGTAATTTCCACATATTAATATATTTTTCAAATTGGGCTATGTACCGCCATTCTTTATTGTATTACGAATACGTGTGCCAATTATCCCGAATAAATATTCAAAATTATAGCCGCAATCTTGGAACGCGTTTTGGCTACCTGTTGATCGCTACTGTATCACCTTAATAACGTCACGGGGATTAAACATTTCGAAATGCTGTTCTGATAATTCGGTTCCTGGGAATTTTTCACTAATTAACAATTTTTTTTTGTCGTTTTTTCTTCTTTTTTTTTTCCTTATAGTAAAAGATATAGTTTTGTTTATAGAGGGGGTTTCATTAAGAATGTCCAATCTGAGTTGTCGATTCTAGACCTCAAAATATTAAGATTTAACCAAAATCACTTCAATAAAATATGGCTCCTTATTGAGTTATAGGGTGTTTTATTTAAAAATTAAAAAATTATTTTTGCTCAGTATTTAAACACTATTCGACATATCCTTTTCATACTTAATAGAAAGTGTAGGTACTATACACCCTATGAAATTATTTTAAATACAGGTTTCCGGTTAGTACCAGATGCGTACGACAGGCGGACAGGGGAAAGCAAATGGTTGACCCTTACTAAATTCTACGTCACTTGCGAAATTGCCATTTTAGCGCAATTTTTAGATTCTCCCATACTCTCAATGTAAATAACTTACTTTTCACTAGTAACGATAGTCATTAGTTTTCGCGATATTTGCAGTTAAACGGCACAGTTATTTTATTTTGATTAAGGTTTTGTGCCGCTTAATTTTTAATTTCAAATATCTCGAAAGCTAATGATTTTATCGTTAAGACTGAAGAGTATATTATTCATTCCTAACGATAAAATCATTAGTTTTTGAGATATTTGAAACTAAAAATTAAGCGGCACAATATATTAATCAAAATAATTAAATAACTGTGCCGTTACATGTTTAACTTCAAATATCTCGAAAACTAATGACTTTATCGTTACGAGTAAAGAGGATGTTTTTTACATATACAGTATTGGAGAATTTAAAAATTGTGCTAAAATGACAATTTCACCAGTGACGTAGAATTTGGTAAGGGTCAACCATTTGCTTTCCCCTGTCCGCCTGTCGTACGCCTCTGGTAATAGCCGGAAACCTGTATTTAACATAATTTCATAGGCTGTTTAGTTCCTACACTTTCTACCAAGTATCAAAAGGATATGTCGAATAGTTTTAAAATACTGAGCAAAAATAATTTTTAAATTTTTAAATAAAACACCATGTAGCTCAATAAGCAGCCATATTTTATTACAGTGATTTTGGTTAAATCTTAATATTTTGAGGTCTAGAATCGACAACTCAGAGATTGGACATTCTTAATGAAACCCCCTCTATCTATAAACAAAGCTATATCTTTTACTATAAGGAAAAGAAAAAAATGACAAAAAAATTTTGTTAATTAGTGAAAAATTCCCAGGAACCCGATTATCGGAACAGCATTTCAAAATGTTTAATCCCCGCGACGTTATTAAAAAGAAAAATTATAAACAAATTAGAACAATTTTCAAATGTCATTTTAGAGGGAGTTAAATTGAAATTTGAATTTATCAATACATTTATCAAAATCATACATAAAAATAAAAGTAATGAGATTTTAAGCAGGTTTATATTCTTTTGGTAACAACCGCGTTTTTGCAATTGAAAATATAGTAACAATTGATAAACAAATTAAATATCTCATAAATTATTAAATATTTTTTAACCAATTTTTTTTTGCTTAATACTGGTAATATAGCACAACTTGTCCTATTAAATAAAATAAATTTATAGTGCTTGTTTATAACGCAAAAAATATTTTTTTGTAAATTTGATTTTTAAATTTTATATATAATTATTTAAATAAATAGGGGGTCAAATTTAATTTATTATGTCTTAGGTGAAAGATTTGTCCTTTAGCTTTGTAGAAAAAAACCCTAAAGACCTTCATTAAAATGTAAATTACCTCAGCAATTAAAAAAGTAAATATTGTGCAAAAATGACCCCTTTTTAATTATTTAAACAATGATCCTCTTATATGATTTGGATACTTTCTTGAAAATATCTTTTATACTCACCTAAACTTTGATATAAAATTTGTTCCAACCTGTACGAATTTACATTTTGATTTTTTTTTATTTTATTAGGCTATACTCACAGCATGGTACAATCAGTGGAGAATCAAAATCAATTAAAGAAAGTCTGTACAAGTAACTTTACCACCTGCTGGTAAATCTGTCCTTGACTCATACAACAATACACACATTCCTGTCAACATAGAAGTGAAATACCTTGTATTACATATCGATCAAAGGCTTTTTCTTCTAAAGCACTACAGTCCAAATTGAGCCTTGACCTCCTTTATTTTTTGCCTCCACCCTCCACCATTGTTTGTCTGATTGACCAAAGGCTAACATGGAATAAACACATCCAAATTAAATGCAGGCAATTGGAACTCAAAATTAGACAAATGTACTGGCTCCTTGGTATGACATCCAAATTGTCATTGAATAACAAATTACAGTAAAACCAATGTGTCTGCAACCGTGAGGAGAAGAGATTCCAGACATTCGTTTATGCAGTGAAAGTGACCTCGAGGGTTTTTGTTAACTCTGTTTACCTGTACTCCTATACAAAACCATATTAAAACCAATTTGGATGTACGGTATTCATCTCAGGGGTTGTGCTAAATTAACGAACATCCCAACCATACAAAGATTTCAATCAAAAGTCATTAGATAGATCAATTACTGGAGCACCCTGGTATATCAGTAATCGCACAATTCACAATGATTTGAATATTCCCTTTATAAGTGATGAAATACAGCTGGCAGCAACCAACAACGAAAGTCCAACAAGAAACCAGTACAACAAGCTGATTGAACATCTCTACCAACGTTATCCGACTCCAGTGCATGAGGCAACAAGGTTGATAACAACAATGGAATAAACCTATAACGTGAAGCATCATTTGATGCTCTTCCTTTCATGCTTACAAATTCATTTACATGTACTTAAAACTCTCATGTAGAATTTGATTGAAAATAAAAGTTCAGAAGGGAAAAAAGATTTTATGTCCTAACTATATATACAACCTTTTCTAGGTATATTGTTATTTTCTAGAGTTATAACTAGATATTCATTTGTTAGATATTTAGTTTTTGCTAGATTTACTTTTAATCCTATTTCTTTTATTTTTATATTTAGGTCTAATAGCATTTCCTACAGTTCTTCTCTGGCTATATTTCTCTGCAGTAGTGAAGGAGGGTTAGAATAAATTGTCATCTATACTTTCGCTATATGTATTAATTAAAAGAAAAGTACTTAGTGGACTCTACTAGTTTCCATTTATAAATTTTCTGAGTCACAAAAATTCAATCGTCAAATACCTGGGGCTTCATCTTGATTCTAAATTAAACTGGAAACAACACATTTTAAAGAAGAAGAAACAAATTGAGTTGAGAGTGAAAGAAATTAATTGGCTTATAGGTCGAAAATCTCGACTCTCAATTGAGTACAAACTGCTCATTTATAAAACAGTCATCAAACCTATATGGACGTACGGTATAGAACTATGGAGTGGTACATTTTAAACCAAACCCTTCATAGAGACCTAAACATCCCGTTAGTCAGCACAGTAATTCAAGAAAGAGCCAACAGACACCATGAGAAATTGGAAGGCCACCACAACCAATTAATATTACCACTGTTGCAGCCACTAAACAACAGAAGATTGCGAAGATTATGGCCCATAGATCTTCGCTGAAACTGAGGTGAAACCGCTGGGTGATGTACCTCATAACGCCATATTAGTGTACAATACTATAGCTGATATAAGTTATTGTACTTGTTATCAAATTAACTTATAGAATATGTAATTCTGATTGTTAATAAATGCTTACAAAAAAAAATTCAAATACAGTTGAACCAGCTTATCGGAATAGCTTTCATGCCAAGCAAAAGTATTCCAATAAACAGGATATTCGAATAATTATTCGAATAACCCTGAATTTTTTTTGAGTAAAAATGAAGTTTCCCTTTGAATAAATACGATATACAGTATGTATCTAAAAAAGGTGTAAAAAATGCAGAAAAAAAATTCATTGTTTGAATCTGTCACAAATGACATGTCACATTTGTGCGCTCTGGGATTATGTTCTATGAATGCAGAATCGTAAGTGTATGAAAAAATTAATTTTTATTAAACGTAAAACACCATTAGGGCCAAATAAAAATTATTTTTATAATTGTTTAATATGCTATTACATACTAACTAAAATAGAACAAACATTTTTTGCTGAAATGTCATGTCTTTCCATTGCCTCTTTGCTGAAGAAGAGCTTGTTGAAGGAACAGGTTCTTCATCCAATACAGGTTCTTCATCTAATACAGTTTCTTCAATATCCTTGTCATCAGTGTTATTTTTAAACATCTGAATGTCAAAAGCAACATCATTTTCGCCATCTAAATCTTCTATTTCGGACTAGTTACCATCATTTAATACCTCTAGAGCCAAATCGTGGGTGAGAGGCACACCTGTAATAATTAGAAAAACTACTTTTATCATTAAAATATAGAAAAATTAAGAAAAAGTCAAACCAATAAATATTTAGTATTTTAATTTTCTGCTATTGGAAATTGAATGTGTGACGGCAACTCACTATCGTGATATTCAAATTTTACAGGACAAGATCTCCACAAACAAACCAATAATTTCTTAAATCTTGTTTATTATCTTGAAGTTGAAACTTTATCTATACCACAACCCCGTTACAATAACATAAACACTTATAAAAAACAAGATATCTTTTACTTACCTTTATCGGTTTTGTCGTCAAAATACACAGCCTTCTTTATAGGGTATTCTATTGCAAACTAAGGGCGAATTTGTTATAATTTCAGTTACTCTGATAATACACGATAGACACAACATATTGATATCATCTTTCCTAGTAAAAATATGTTTATTTTGATATTGATACCCACATAAACATGAGCTCACGATCGTGTCAGCCGGCCACGAAAGGGATAACAAATTTCTGTTCCTTAAAGCGGGATATTCCTATAAACTGTATTCTAATAAGCGGGTTCTGTACAATGATCACCCAGAAAAATATGACATACTTCACCTTGTCATGCAAAGTAAAATAATGGGAAAAAAAAGTGTGGGTCACCATACAACTTCTTAGCTTAAAAACCTACGCAATGGTTTGGGAAAACTGGCACTGAACTATTTCGTGAGGCTGTAAATAAGACAATGATTGTTAATATGCTGGGCAACATGAAAGCCAACGATCGAAAAGCGGTCTCAGCACCTTTAATAGAAGAAGTACAATGACTGTACAATATCTTATTCTTGTGACACATTGTGAGACCGGAGACCGGTATAATATTCTTCAACTTATTATGATGGGTAAAATCGAAGGACGCAAAGGAATTGGTAGAAAGCAAGCCTCTTGGTTGAAGAATATCCGGGAGTGGACAGGAATAAAGAAAGCAGAACAACTATTTAGAATAGCTCGACACAGCGACAGTTTCGCCATGTTAATCACCAACGTCAAGGGGACTTGATAGGGCACGTTAGGAAGAAGAAGTTACACATTGTACTATGCCCCAACTATCTTTCAGGCAGAAATACCTACATGCCATACAGATTAGTGCCCAAGAATGTCTCAACCAAGACACTCGTAGGGCAAAAGTCTTCATTTTATCAGACAGGCAAGCTGCCTTAAAGGCTCTAAAGTCATTTTTTTGTGAGTCAAAGTTAGTTTGGGAATGTAAACAATCCCTTAAGAAGCTGGCGGAATGCAACAAAGTAACTTTGATGTGGGTGCCAGGTCACAAGGGAATTGCAGGAAATGAGGAAGCTGATAGCCTCGCAAAAGAAAGGGCAATACCCCATTCCAAGGCCAAAACCCTTCTGTGGACTACCAAAAAGCCACATCAGAGAGGAACTCCGGACCTGGGAACTCAATCAACTACAACTATACTGGTCCAAAACACCAGGACAAAGGCAAGCAAAAAGGCTCATAAAGGTGTTGCCTAGTGCAACAAACCGCCTTCTCGAAATAAGTAAAAAAGATATAAAAATGGTCACTGGCCTTCTCACTGGTCACTGCCCTCTGAGATATCATCTCAAAAAAATGGGCAAATCAAATAGTGAGAACTATCGTTTCTGTGACAACGAAAAAGAAACGACAGAACACATTCTATGCAACTGCATAGCGCTGTTCTGCAAACGACTAAAATTCCTAGAAGAGGTCACCCTAATGCCCTCTGACATAGGAAACAAGTCACCTAGGATGCTAATCAATTTCATCAGAAGTATTGGCATCCTAGAGTTTAACTAGATTAAGGTATGCACAAAAGATCTTTATAGGTCGAAGTGCTGAGAGGCTCCATAGCCTTAACGACCTCACATAATCTAATCTAATCTAATCTACACATTGTACTAGTTTGTCTAGGAAATTGTAAGTATGTATACATTTATTGGCATTTGCTTATCGATTTTAGTTATTTACATTAGGTTTATGTACTCACCTCATAGGCGGAGGATAGATAAGTAATACTATCATATAAAAAGTTTCTGTGTTTGTCTTTTAGAAGTTCTGGTAATTCTCTATTTACTTTTAACTTAGTATGTAAATCTTCGTACTTCTTTAGAACCGTTTTTTCTACATCAATCTAGAAAGGTTTATGTTTAAAAAATTTGAATTTCTTAAGGTTATGTTGAATCGTAACTACCTGTTCGGAAGAGGTTTTCGTTGGACAATGTTCAGTGTTTAATGTTTCTTTTTTGATCTGAGACAAAGGACGTAAATTACACTCCATGAGGAATTACAATAAACTATCTACTCATTTAAATATCCTTAACACACAAAGGTTTTTATCGTTTATCAAGAATTTGTTTGTTGGTATTTAAATTCTTCTTTTTTGATTTTTTGTATTAAAATTCTTCTTCCTTGTAGGAAACATTTCTGACAGACCGTAGATGTTATAACTTATACGGCCAAGTTTTTTTAAACACGTTCACTGCCGGTGTAAAATTTGAATAGAACCTTGGGTGCAGACTACTTAAAAACATCGTTGTCCACAAACCAGTAGGGGAATTTGGGGCAAAGTGAATCGTTGTGGCAAAGTGAACTATCTTTTTAAATTTAAAATTATTAGCGCCAGTAATACAGTATCAAACGTAAATTTAATATATTTATTTTGGTGACAGTGTGCTTACGACGAGAACACGTTTGACGAAAGCTGCTAAGTTGTGGATGAAATTTTTATTTTATCGTGGTAAAATTCTAATCTGGTAAGTGTGTAATCTAATGTATAACTCAACTAGTTATTATTACATTCAAACGTTGTTTGGCATCTAATTAGAGATATTTTGCAAGAAAACGAAGATGATATGTAATGACAGTTTCACATTAACATCAAATGTCAAAAAAGTACCAGTGTGGGGTAAAGTGAAGTTTTTCACAAGGGGCAAAGTGATCCTAGGTTCACTTTGCCCCCACTATTGTTTTGTAGTAGGTAGATTTGTAGAATGTGTTTATTGAAGGTTGAAGGTTAGAAACTACCCAAGTAGCAAAAAACGTAGCGTGGCAACGTTTTCTTACAACGTTGTTATTGCCTAAAAGACGACCCTATTCTGCACTGATTTGGTGGACGATTTCTTAGTTGTCTTGACGTTGCCTAGGCAACCTCCTGTTTAAGCAACATCGTTTCGTAACCGTTGCATAAGACAACTGAAGCGACTGCTTCATTCAAAAGCACCTGCGCGTGCAATGGCTGCTCAAGGAGTCAGACTAGTTATGTTTTTTTACCTATTCTTGTTCTCATGATCATTTTTCAGTGCGTCATTAATTATGACGTCATATACTGTATTGGGTGTGTCGAGACTTATTTCATGTAATTATTGACGAATCTGACAGATGCCAGAATCGTACTTAGCCATAGGTGAAAAGCTTGTGGAATTAAACTAATTAGTAATTTAGTAGATTTGATTTTTACACAATATGTTAACATGTAGGTATTTTTTATAAAGGGGAATAACATTAAAAAGTAAACAATATTGTTAATTAAATTTATAAATATGGAAACATTAAAAAATGACACAAAACTATCCATAAACTATGTTTTTATCTTCTTCTCTAGGTGCTGTCTCCGCTTCAAAAGTTGGCAATCATCAGAGAGATCTTTATTTCTGAAACCGCGGCTCTAAATAATTCATTGTTATTACATCCAAACCAGTTCCCAAGGTTCTTCTGCCATGAGTTACGTCTCCTTACTATGGATCTTTTTCTTGCATAATGATCTGGAGTATTAGATATACATCTCTCATCACATGTCCCATATATCTCAGTTTTCTTCTTATTTGTTAGTTTTTCTCGTTCCTTATGCGTAAGTCTCATTACCTCCACGTTGGCTATTCTATCTACTCATGAGATATTTAGCACTCTTCGGTACATCTTGAATGTCTCTAGCCTCCTCACGCCAATGACTAACTTTTAACGAACTAAATTCTAAACCAAAACACAAAATAATGCACAAAAACGTTGTGAAACACAAGGGAAGTCGAATTCGAAATTTCAAAATGACAGGTACACAAAATAATGACCTGAATAATAACCGTCACTTGACTTTCTGACACTTCTAAAAAATGGCCAAAATGGACGAAGTTTTCGTCAAATGTTCGTAATACGTGTATTTGATTGGCTAGAAAAAACGCGCATTCTAAATATCAACGAATCAAACGTAGGTTAGGAATATACATCTTATGTACATGTATAACCATTATAATGCTGCATTATTTTTGTGTTTAATCACGGCGCTACCGCTTTTTCCATCACATCTAACTTAATGCATTAGAGAGAAATCGAAAAACTGTGACGCACTGAAAAATGATCATGAGAACAAGAATATATTTTTAACACCTGTATGATGAATGCGAAAACCAAAAAGTAAACTGTTTTGACACCGTATTGGGTATTTAAATTTATATGATATAAATACATAAAGGACTTATTACCTGATGTGAAATTTATAAACGCATCTCAGATTACCGTCAAATATGGATATTTCACCTTTAAAAAACACACGCGCTCCTTTTTTTTATAACATTTTTGACAAAAAATATGCAAATTTAAAAAATCAAATTTTAATATAAAAGTCAAAATTTATGTTAAAGATGTTCTGTATAAATTTAATGTATTGATGGTGCTTTTAAAGGTATCAGAAAATGCCTGCATTTTTTATATTCTGTGTTTTCATTTTCTTTACATCCCAAAAATCTCAAGTAAAACCAAAATGGCGCACTAAACAATATTACATATATTACTAAAAAATACCTTATTACCAACCTTAGACGGATAAGACAACTTAGAAGTCCAATCGCCAACCAAACCCGGCCGCGCCGACTATCAAAACCATTTTAGAACGCACCCTCTTATTGGCTGACAGAGGTCATATGACCAGTGTCAAAAGTGTATCATTCTCATTAACAGCGTTGCCACATTTAGTAGATTTCTACTTTTTTGGTAGATTTTTGATATTTTTTAAAAAATTCTAGTAGGCAATATTTTTTAGTAGATTTCTGGTATATTTCAACAGAATTTGATCCATTTTTTTCGAATCATGAGGAAACTATAATAAGTATTTTTGAAAAATTTAAACGCAGAATGAAAGACTGCATTATTTAGAAAAACCAAAACGTTTCTTTTGAACGAGATATTTTGGAATTAAAAGTCACACTAATTTTTTTCTTTTTTCACCCCTGTAACGTATTAAAATAAACATTATAGAAGTTTTCAGGGACTTTCGGTCCTCGGTAATAACGTAATCTTTCTTTGTGCGTTTAAATTTTTCAAAAATACGTATATAGTTTTCTAAGGATTCGCAAAAAATGAAAACATTTAAAATACATTGAACATTTTAACAGGCGACATTTTGCGCCTATCCCCTTAAGTTAGCTGTTGTTTTTATTACAAAAAATCCCAAATATATCCCAATAATCCTTAAGTATATTTTAGTTTTTGATTTAGTAGATTTTAGCTAAAAAATGGTAATTACCAGTTGGTGGTTTGGAATAATTAGGTTTCCAATTTTGTGGAATTCCTCTTGGGACATTTAGGACGGATGTGCATATCACTGTATTACTGTATATTTACATGGCTTAAAAAGAATCTACTGATTTTGTGAAAACAAAACTACTGAAAGAGTTAAAACTGACCTGACAACCCTGTCTACCAAAGCAGATACAAAAAATAAGGTTATCAAATCTCAAATCTACTGATAAAACAATGGAATGGAAACCAGCTATTAAAAAAACAAATAAACAGGTTGTTAAATAAATCGAAAATTTCCATCAAAATAAAATATATAATAATAAAAAAATAAGGATATAAAGTAAATTCTTTTTCTCCTCTGGAAGTTGCCGCAAACGTGTCACACCTCTAGAACAACACAGGGTCGTGACGTGACAGACAACTACTCAACTACAGAGTCAACATTTTTAAGTCGTTGCGATTGTTGAAAAAACTGAAGTGTGATATGTAGTTGTCACAATGGTAATAAATTAGTTGCCCGTATAACTACAGGTTGTAACATCGTAATGTCAGTCGGGGTAGGGGACGTTGACCGAAACAACTGAAAATGCTCTCGGGCAACGTTGTAGACAGTGCATTTGTTTGTACTGACAACCAATGCGTCGAAAAACTGCTACTTGGGTATATTTAGTCGGGATTTGTAAATCTCGGTTTAATAATTATCCGAGATTATTTTACTAATTCTTGTATCGCCTAAAATTAAACCATAGGTATAAAAAAACTACTATAGATATATTATAACTTAGTTGTTTGCTGGAGTGAGTACACTTTTAATGTTGAGAATTTTCTCTTTAAGGTAAAATGGTTAGAACGTATGTTCGTAAAAGCAATCAACAGTCTTGGTCAGAGGAATCGATGAAAAATGCTATTGATGCTGTTAGGGAGGGAACATTAAAATATAAAGCAGCTGCTACACAGTTTAATGTGCCACCAGCAACGTTATTCCGAAGACTGAAACTAGATAGAACATCTGACCTGACAGCAAAGAAAGGGCTGGGTAGTTTTAGAACATTATTTACGCCAGAACAGGAAAACGAATTAAATGAGCATGTACTTGACATGGAATTTTAGGCACCTTGCCTATCAATACGCTGAAAGAAATAATATTCCGCACACATTTTCTCAAAAAAAAAACAACTAGCAGGAAGAGACTGGGTTTCCAAATTTATGCAAAGACACCATAACTTATCTCATTCGAACACCGGAGGCAACATCTGCAGCCCGAGCATCTGCATTTAATAAAGTAAATGTCAAAAAGTTTTTTGATCTTCTAAAACATCTAAATAGACGTTCCAAATAGACAATCCAAAGTGTTATCTCTTAAAGGAAAAACACAGGTCGGTAGCCTCTCATCTGCAGAGCGAGGTACACTCATCACTGCAGGAATTTGTTTTAATGCAGCAGGTCAATATATACCACCTCTGCTGATATTCCCTCGTGTAAAAAATAATCCCAACTTCTCAAGGAGTCTACCACCTGAAAGTATAGTAGTTCCTCATCCTTCAGGTTGGATGCAAAGTGATGCACCAACATGGTTCACACGTTTTATAAAATATGCTAAGCCAACAGAAGAAGACCCAGTGTTACTTATTTGTGACGGTCATTCAACACATGTTAAAAATTTAGATTTGATTTTAATGGCAAGAAAAAGTAACGTTCACATTATTACAATTCCCCCACACACGTCTCATGGTTTGCAGCCTCTTGATGTTTCCTTTATGTTTCCGTTGAGTTCATATTATACCCAGGGTGTTCAGAATCGGCTAAAAAATCATCCTGGTAAAGTCGTGACAATACATGATGTGAGCGAAATATTTGGTCAACACTTGGTACAACACTTGAAAATGCTTTATCCGGTTTTAAAAAAACGGGAATTTGTCCTTATGATAACAACATTGCCCCAGATATGTCATTTGCGGCTGCAGAGGTTACTGACCGTCCTCTTTTAACTCAAAATAATGACAATGGCGGTGTAGAAATATCACTGGTGATACTGCAGGTGTTGCCGACCGCTGTAATGCACCCAAAAATGATCATGTTTGGGCTGGAAGTTTCAGTACGGTTAGTAAGAAAAGCGGAACAAATGAAAATCTACCGCCACTATCCACTAATAAATTTTATGGACATACTTCACAAATAAAACAAACTCGTTCAACATCTAATGAAGTTCAAGGCGCTGTCAAAAATTCAAACATTTTAGACAACTTGGTGCCATCAAGAGATGTATCGCCTATCCATAAACCCTCTAGCTCGTCACATTATCAACTGCAAAATGTTTCGGTAGCTAACGAACTCCATACCACAAACTCAGCCAATTTTAGCCAAGCGATATCCCCAAGAGATATAATGCCTGTCCCTAAAGTAGCTCCTAAAACTGCTCTGAGAAAGGAAAGAAAAAGGATCTACAACGGTAATAACATCTTCCCCTTACCTTGCTGACCTAAAGGCAGAAAAAGCACAACAGAAGGCAAAAATAGTGAAAAAAGAAAAAAAGTTGCAGTTAAACGAAAAATTGCTGTTCCAGAATCTTCTGACTCCGAAGACCATGATGTTGATGACGCCCACTTGTGCGAAGATTCCAGTGACACGGAAACCTTCAGTCATGAAGATGTTGAAATTTTGCAAACATACCAGCTTACTGCAGTTCCAACGAAAAATGTGTTTGCCGAAGATTTTATATTAGTTCAACTAACTAATGATAAAATAAAAAAAAATTGTTGCCAAAGTTTAAGATCCATTAAAAAACGGGTATGAAGTAAACTTTATGAGATAGTACAGAGGAAACTGGAACATCTTCGTCTTTCCAGAGGTAGATGATATCTCGGTAATAACTGCATATCAAATAATGAGAAAGCTTCGCTCTAAAGGACTCAGATATGGAAAAATCCAGTTTATACAGAATCTGTTATGTTTTAAGTTTGTTAATCGGCGAATGAGCCTTGAAGGGCCCGTAGTCATACAACTCCAAAGGAAAAAAAAGTTTGTTTAATTGTATTTCCTGATTAAATATTTAATTGATCTGATATGTTTTACTTTGCCCCAAAAACAAAGTTCCTGAGAGGCAAAGTGAACTTTTTGCGACTTTTGGGAAATATGTTTGCAGCATATTACATAAAACTGTTTTTTAGTTTTTAGATATTGGAATATGTAGCCAAATGGTTCTGCTATCGTATGAACAAAAATAGTCGTAATTATTATTTTCGCTCTGAGCTTCGCTGGTGTCGCTCCTAGCGGTTACTAATTCAACTTTCACCGGTAATTTTTAAATTTATTATTTAATTGTTATCGCTTAATATTTACAACGCAAAAATTAATTAAACTGTAATCGATTTTTTAAAGATTTTGCTAATCATTTTGACGTTCTATTGATAAAATATGAATTTCTTACTTCGGATACTTTCACAATTATCGTGTAGATGGCTCTAAGATTGATAGATTGATTTATAATTACATATTACGGAACATTAAAAAAACTTAAATTCAGTATTTAAAGCGTAAGTATATTTAAGTTAAAAATATATACCACAGCTTTGACCAACTAATATTTTTTATAATTAATGTTTTTAATTTTAATTTTAAATTAATCACTTTGACATTTATGTCAAATTTCCGGTAAAGGTTTACAGACTTGTCACTACTGGCGCTCGCGAATTTGTAAATATCCCCTCTACGTACGAGCTCACAGCTCACAGATTTGACAAATCTTAACTGGTTCACTTTGCCCCGACTTCCCCTACACTACGCCACTGTGGCGTGGTGGTCGGCAGTCAGTCGGCAGAGGGCGTACAGAGTTGAGCACGCCACAGTGCCACAGTGGTGTGACCGGCAGGGATCGAATAACTACACCGACGACGCGACGAAATTTCAATACAACGAGGAGTCGGACTCACTGGAGGATCCAGGGGGGTGTCACGGGGTCATGACCCCCCCATAATTGTAAACCCACTTACCCTAGGGTTGGTAAGACTAAGTGACCTTGCATCATAGAAAAGTAATTCAATCACCCTCAAGACTCATGACCCCCCCCCCCAAATTTCTGGATCCGCCAGTGAGTCGGACAAGGTTACATTTTATCCCCAACATTGTTCAATGTTCATTTTTTTCTTATGGTGCCGTGCACCTAGAGTGCCGTTGGCGAATTATCTTAAAAGTCAGACATCTGTCTTTTGCGGCATGTTAGTTATGCCTGTCCAATTCTCTATATTTCACAGCCTTGACATTTGTTTGCGACCTACTCCCCTCTTGCCCTCAATATTTCCTTGGATGATTAGTTGAGTGATTGCATATTTTCCCCTCTCAGGATAGTGGCCCAAATATCCAATTTTTCGTGCCTTGATCAAGTTGAGCAATTCTCTCTCAGTATTTGCTCTTCTTAAGTTTTCTTCAGTATTTGCTCTTTCCTCGTTTCTCACCCTATCTGTCCATGGCATGCGGAACATTCTTCGCAAGGTCCACATTTCGAAGGCCTCCAACTTACAGCCCAAGTAGTGCGCTGGCCTTCCCCAGCATCCGTCTCCAAGTATCCCTGTCCCTGGCTACTCTCCTCCAGTTCACTACCCTCAATATCTCTTTAGCATATTTTCCAATTTCTGCTTGACCGTATTCACGAAGTAGGAGGTGAAATTAATGGGTAGTAGTTAAATTAATCCAACAAAACCAAATTTTCAGTCTTTTGTCGTAACTAGGGCCGCGTTTAGGTTAAATGACGCCCTAGGCAATTCTCTAGTAGCCGCCCTTCAAACATGTACCATTTTTGCGAAAAAAATGCAAGCAGATTTTTTTATTTAAATAAGAATGTTAGGTTCTTCAAATAATGTTTGGATATGTGTTAAAAATATTATTTATTTTACATCAGGCGTAATGTTACATATTACTATTATAAGTATGTTTGAGAGTTTTGACATGTGCCTAATGCATGCGTTTTAAAGCATGATACGTAGAAATTGCCTGTTTGTACCATTACTCAAGCACTATGTGTTTATAGCTTTGTTTAACAATAAAAAAATTAATTTTTAGCAATGCAAATAATCAAAACCGGTATATGACATGCACTTTCAAATGCGGTAAGCAGAATTGCTATTTTATTTTTGAATCAAAAGGTATTCGGGTTCAAAAATTGCAATTTTTCGATATTTGGAAAGTTCAACCGCGTTTATCTTGAAATACTAGTATATTCTGTAATACCCCATCTTTCAGCAATTAATTAAAAATAAAATATGCCGCCAGAAGCGGCCCTCTATCTGCTTTCTTTCCTGAAATAGGAGTGATGGGTATTGTAACATTAAGTATTAAACCGCAGTAGCCATTGTGGCTCGTTAGGGGATGAAGCAAAACATTCATTTTTGGCTTAGACTTGTAGCAATTAATAAGCAAAAAATACCCACTTGGTTTTAGGTCTTTAAACTGGTTATTTTCACTTTGTGTATATTCCGGGAAATGATGATAACGGTAGGGGTTTAAGGGAGTGAGTTTGTAAATTCTTGTATACCCAATCTTTCAGCAATCAATTAGCAATGAAATATACCGCCGGAAGCTACCCTCTATCTACTTTCGTTCCAGAAATGTGAATATTGGATATTCTAGCTTAATATTAACCTGGAATAGCCACCTGTTTCTCTGTAGGGGTTAAAGCTATAAATTTTTTAATTTGCATAATAAATTAGCAATAAAATAGGCTGCCGGAAGCGACCCTCTATCAGCTTTCGTTAGTGAAATAGGAGAATTGAGTGTTGTAGCTTAAGTATTCGACCGCAGTAGCCATTGTTGCTCGTTAGGGGATGAAGCAATAAAATCGTTTTTGGCGTAGACCTGCAGCAGTTGCTTAGGAAAAAAATACCCACCTGGTCTTAGATTTTTAAACTGGTAATTTTGACTTTCTGTGAAATCCGGGGAATGATGATAACGGTGGGGGTTGGAGGGGGTGAGTTTGTAAATTGTTGTATACCATATCTTTTAGCAATTAATTAAAAATAAAATATGCCGCCAGAAGCGACCCTCTATCTGCTTTCTTTCCTGAAATAGGAGTGTTTGGTATTGTAGCCTTCAGAATTAAACCGCAGTAGCCATTGTGGCTCGTTAGGGGATGAAACAGAACAATCATTTTTGGCTTAGACCTGTAGCAATTAATAAGCAAAAAATACCCACTTGGTTTTAGGTCTTTAAACTGGTTATTTTCACTTTTTGTGGATTCCGGGGAATGATGGTAACGGTAGGGGTCGAAGGGGGTGAGTTTCTAAATTCTTGTATACCCAATCTTTCAGAAATTAATTAGCAATAAAATATGCCGCCGGAAGCTACCCTCTATCTACTTTCGTTCCGGAAATATGAATGTTGGCTATTCTAGCTTAATATTAAGCTGGAATGGCCACCTGTTTCTCTGAAGGGGATGAAGCAATAAATTTTTATTTTGCGTAATAAATTAGCAATTAATTAGCAATAAAATAGGCCGGCCACCGGAAGCAACTCTCTATCTACTTTCGTTCCGGATATACGAATGTTGGCTATTCTAGCTTAATATTAAGCTGGAATAGCCACCTGTTTCTCTGAAGGGGATGAAGCAATAAATTTTTAATTTGCACAATAAATTAGCAATAAAATAGCAAAAAAATATGGGGTAAGTCTCATGGCTCCCTTATGAAATGGTCATTCTAGCTTAATAGACATATACAAATGTGGGGCGATAATATTTTTATTGTCCGGTGTTCTTTTAGCAGTCATGTAGATCGTTTTTATTTCATTTATTTTAAGCCCTCTTTTTCGTGTCTACAGAGCCTAGGTGGTAGCTTTATTGTTACACAATATCTTCTTTGTATGCCGTGCTTGTTTTCAAGCATTGGCTATCGTATTTACAAGCTGATTAATGTTTCTAGGTCGGCAGCTATATGAAACAATTCCTCGATCGTTCAACATGTCCATTGTCTAATGTTATGCAGCTAGGATAGTTGTTTTCTTCCAATCAAGCGTTTTCCTTCGATTTTTAGGTCCTATCATTATATGACCGAAGTATTGAACTTTTCTCATTTTTATGGTGTTGTTCAATTCTAATTATTTGTGCATACGTTCGTTGGATATGTGTGCTTTCCACGGGATTCTGAGCATGCGACGGTAACACCACAACTCGAACGCTTCTAATTTGTTGAGATTCTTCACTTTTGTTGTCCAGTTTTCACATCCATAGAACAAATAGGACGTAGCACTTCAATACTGTTAATCATGTGGTCAATGACAGAATTCTACTGCACAATACAGAACGCCAGCTCTTTATGCCCTCTTCTACTTTACTTTAATTTAATGCCTTTTCTTATGACATGACAACGTGGTATTTATATATAGATATATACACATGTCCTCATACGATAAGGGGAGTCGCCAAGAAAGGTTCATAAAGCATACGTGTCGAGTCACCACGATCAAATCATATGGGTGAAACAATCCCTTATCATCTTAAAATCTTGTGCATCGTAATCTCTTCAAAGTGGTCGTGTCGTGTTTATCCAACTTTAGACAGTTCAAAGTGTAACGGACTTATTCTATATTTTACTGTTTAATTTAGTGTTTTAGAGTCAATAAATTCATATCTTTCACACGTTTGTATCACTTGCAACCAGCATCTTATCGAAAGTTTTTATCGCGTCAAATTCACCAGCTAATAAAGCTTTTTCGTGCAAGTTCTATTCTGGTCGAAACTTCCTCATCACTTTCAATCCTGCAGTCAATCCCAGCTATTAAGATATCTAAAGTGTTCCACCCTTTCCAGGATTTTGTTATCTAATTGTAGTACTGAGTCTTCGACATTAATTTTTCCGAGCACCATTCATTTTGTTTTCTTTGCGTTGATTGTTCAGCCCTTTGCAGTATATTCGTTGTTTACAGCGGTTAACAGGGTTTGAAGGTCTTCTAGACTCTCTGCCATTACGGCGGTGTCATCTGCGTATCTGATGTTATTAATAATTTCACCATCTATTTTGACACCTATTGTTACATGTGGGTTGCTATAATGTACAAGTACAACAAAATACTAGTACCTACAATAAAAAAAACATCAGTAATATTAATTTATTTGAAATCACATTTCTAGCTTTAACAATTTTATTACAATAATTATACGTCCTATTTTATATTTGAATAGTCATACACATTTTGTTATTCAAATAAAAATTTGAATAACGAATTTTAAGTGTGAACATACTAAACCGATATGTAATATATGTAGTTGACTAGTTCAGAAACAAAAACCTCACAAATAATAACACAGTATTATGTTATATTATAATAAACGCAATGAAAGTTTCTTCGTATTTAAAAACATACATTAAAGGCTGATTTATGTTAGGACGGGACGTGCACGATACTTGCCGTAGAACAATAGAAAACGCACGTCGTAGCACGTCTCCGGAGTCGCCCCGTTCCGTTGTATGATAAACTAGTCAATGTTTTTCACACCAGACGATTCTTCAACGTGCCGTCCACGTCCCAGTTCTAACATAAATCAGCCTTTATGCTGATGTTTCTAATAATCAGTTGACGATGATACTTGCTCTCTTTTTGGAAGGTTATCAAAAACCACCTTCTTATATTTTGAGTTCAAACGATCTCTTAGTTCTATGGTGTGGTTGTAATCCCTGGTTTCACATACTACTTTTACCTGAAATCAGAAAATAGAAATGTAGTCCTCATGTGTATTAGTTAAACAAAGATACCAATGCAATTATAGGCCTGGATCCGGCGTACCAAAAAAGGTTTATTAATACATAGCAAGCTGAAAATTTGTTAATAGGTTAACGCTGTCTAGTCGGACAAACTTTGATGCACGAGAACACTGGAACAGAGGAAGTTTTAATTGTGGAACAGGTTTCAGGTTTCTACCTCAGACTCCGAAAACGTCCCATGTATTTTGTCGGACAGAACTTTGTTACCCTTTCGTTATTATACTGCTCATTTTAAAATTATGCTGCTATTTATCACCAACATATTTCCTGTCATTTGATATGTTCTACGTGTCAGACTTATTAAAATGCCCAACATATTTGTCGGACAAACACTTTTTCATATAAAATCAATGGGAAAATCGCAGTAGCTGGCTGTATAACCATAGTTAAAAAACTCATACTTACAGAAGTAAAAAACTTCGATTTGTATATTGGTATAAAATAGTTAATTAAACAACTTCTTAAAATGTCATCCAAATGGATTGCAAAACGTTTTAGATATAATTTAGAAAATCTTCAGTGTATTCTGCTGAGTAGATGAAACTAGCACACTATTAAAAGTGGTAACCTCAAAAGTGGGTCCGACCACATGTTGATTAGAGCCAAAATCAAACTCAAACTAGCCAGAAGTAAGAAAACACCAATGGAACAACGAGAAAGATATAACGTTCAGTGGCTCAAAGACGGAAATGAAAGTACTGAAGAATATAAGACCAAGTTAAGAGAATTATATAATAAAACTTACAACACAGAAAATGCCACAATAGAAGAGCTGTGGGATAAATGCAAGTATGTATATACACAAGCAGCAAAAGAAACGATAGGAATACAAAAAAGAAGTAATAAACCATGGCTATCGAGAAGCACGTGGGAAAAAATAAAAGAAAGGAAACTACTTAAATGTAAAATGCTAAAAAATGAGCTAAGAGATAGGGAACAAATGAGGAGAGAATATAGAGAGAAAGATAAAGAAGTTAAAAAAAGTGCGAGAAACGACAAAAGACAATATAACGAAGAACTGTTAATAGAAGCAGAAACAGCAGCAAAAAACAACGATATGGGAACTCTATATAAAACGACAAAAAAACTAAGCTCGCGTGGAAAAATGAACGTTGAGCATGTAAAAGACAAAAACGAGAAAATATTGAAGAATGAAAAGGAAATAGTTGAGAGATGGATCGAACATTTTAGAGAAGTATATGCCAACAGCATAATAGAACACGAAATGGAAAATGAAGAAAAAAAGGAAGACTAAGCTTCACCGAATCGGAATTCACAAAAAAGAAGTAAGTAAAGCAATACAACTGAAAAGAGGGAAAGCAGCTGGAATAGATAACATTACCACAGAACTACTGAAAACAGATAGAGAAACATCGGAAGAAATCCTGTATGTACTAATAAACAGAATATGGCAGGAGGAGAGAATACCTGATGATTGGAAAAAAGGTATAATTGTAAAGATACCCAAGAAGGGAGATCAAACGAATTGCAACAATTGGAGAGCAATAACACTACTTTCTACAGTGAGTAAAGTCATGACAAGGATGACACTAGAAAGAATGAAAGAAACTATAGACCAGTTGTTAAGACCAAACCAAGCGGGCTTCAGAAGTAACAAAGCATGCACAGATCATATTAACACATTAAGAAACATTGTAGAACAAACAATAGAATGGCAGAGCAAAATCTATATAAATTTCATTGACTTTAGACAAGCCTTTGGCCGGATTAACAGAGAAAAAATGTGGGAAATATTAAAGAGATATGGAATTCCATTAAAATACATAAGAATTATCAAAATGTTCTATGAAAACTATACCGCACAAATCATGCACAATGGGAAACTCACAGAACCAATCAACATAGACAGTGGAGTCAGACAGGGGTGTATTCTATCTCCAACCATATTTTTGATCTTAATCGACTGGGTCATGAAGAAGGCAACGAAAAATAAAACAGGAATTAGATGGAATGCTTTCCGTTAGCTTGAAGATCTAGACTTTGCAGATGATATATGTCTGGTGTCCGAAAAAAGACAACATATGCAGAAAAAAACAGAAAAGGTGACAAAAGAAGCAAGAAAAATAGGACTAGAGATTAACACAAGAAAAACCAAACTTATGAAGATAAATACGGAAAGAGAAATGGGTATATTCATTGAAGGAGAAGAAGTAGAAAATGTACAGAAGTTTTGCTATCTGGGAAGCATAATTGCCGCTAGCGGTGGAATAGAAGAGGAAATTAATGGAAGGTTAACTAAAGCACAAAATCCGTTCTATATGCTGAAGAAAACATGGGAGTCTAATAAATTAACAACCAAAACCAAAATCAGGATATTTAATACAAATGTAAAGATTATTTTGCTATATGCAGCAGAAACTTGGAAAATAGAGAAAAAGATTATACAAAAGGCTCAAACATTTGTAAATAGATGCCTTAGACGAATATTGCAAATATATTGGCCAAATCGGATAAGTAACAAGGAACTTTGGAGAAAAACTAATCAAGAGCCGATAGCCAAAACGATAAACAGACGCAAATGGAAGTTTATTGGACACACATTAAGGAAAAATGAAGATGATATAACCAAACAAGCCCTGGATTACCAACCAACTGGAAAAAGAAAACAAGGCAGACCAATGACATCCTGGAAAAGAAATATTACCAGAGAGCTAGAAGACAATGGGTTAACATGGAAAGAAGTGAAAGCCCTGGCCAGAAACAGAGATGAATGGAGGGGGACTGTAGAGGCCCTATGTTCCAAATGGAGTCAAGAGGAGTAAAGTAAGTAAGTAAGTAACCTCAAAATATATGGTTTACATAATATTATTGTATAAAATATGGCGACTTCAAGTCGATGTTAATAGATTAAAATATGCTATGAATACTCAAAGGGCAACATGGTTCCCTGCCCGAATAAAAAGCGTGGTTCTTGCCAGTTCAATGGGCACAGACCAACTGAGAAGTAGGAAGTGTCTTCCTAGCTCAAAGATGCATGGATATTATTGTGGATGTGCAGGTGTGTTACTGAGATAAAAAATTAGTCCAAATTCTAAAGACAAAAACGAATAGAGTAGATTTAGGTATATATATTTGGACAATTCGAAGGTCGCCGGCTAGGGAGTTTAAACAAAATTATATTAGCTCAAAAGTTAAGAGAGGTTCAAGGCTTCTGAAAAGTTAAAGACGAGCTGTAAAACAAAAATTATATTTACTTACCTCTACACTGAAAATGTCTGATGCTACCCACGCTCTTTCGTGCATAATATCCTTAATGGAAACTCCAACTGATGATATAATCTTGCAAAGTTCTGAGATACCGCCAGGCCTGTCGCTGACTTTAACTTTAAACTTTACTAAACGACCATCAGCTGCTAAACCTCGTTCTATGCAGCGACCTAAGAGAGTTGTGTCGATGTTACCTCCAGTTAAAATAAGTACAACCCTAAAATAATATGTATAAGGTTATTCTTTAGAACTGAAACAGACAAACCACTCTGCAGCGCTACTCTGTGCATCCACAAAGTGGCTTAAACAGGCGATATTGTAGCCTCAATGATTTTGTAATGGACGCCACAATGGCGGAGTGATGTTGAAAAAGTATATATTCGTTACAAAGTACTCGTTACTTACGAATACCGAAAGTAACTATTACTGTACAGAGAGGTAAATCGTTACTTTGATTACTTTGATTACTCTGATTACTTCGTTACTTCGTACCAATCGTATCAGAGCGAGTACCTATTTTGATTTTGAGTATTGTATCTAATCGGTTGATATCGGAGTCGGACCGGTATTCCACGAGTGTTCGGTATCAAGTACAGTTAATTAAAATTTTATCTATGAAGGGCGAAGGCTATGAAGAGTTTTACAGGATTACAGGGCGCTGAGAAGTAGCTGAAATAGAGGGAGGTATATCATTTTACAAAGCATGCACCCAGAAACAGATGTCAATACGATTTGTCGAGGTAGATAATTCACTAATTTCACAGATCTTAGTTCTTTTGAAAATAAAACAACACATTAGATTTTAATAATAAATACACATTATTCTTATCAGGCCTAGAAAAAAAAATAGCTTAGATTGACCGGAAAATATGTAGAAATGATAATATTTCTAGACTATGATCATCAACTTTAATTTTATTAGGTATGGCATTATTTTTATTAGACCCGGACATTTAACACTAAAAATACAGGAATAAATATATTTTTAAATATAGTAGGTACATAGAGACTTACAACTTTTTGCATTGTATTTAGGATTAGGATGACGTCTGGAAAAAAGTCTACAACAAAAAAAATAGGTGGAAATGCATTATTACATTTTAAAGTGTATAAAACGCATCGAAAAATGCATAAACGTGTTAAAATCAGTATATTAAGGGCCAGATTTTCTTATTTCGGGGTATTTGGGGTCACTGAACACGAATTTGCAATCAGAACTGACCTCTAAAGCACCTGGGTGCCCAGGGTTACTGCTAAGGTACGTCATCTAGAGTTTCGAGGGTTTGTTTTTGGCACTTAATTGATGCAAACAGATTACTCGAGATTACTGATATTGTGGAGCAGCAATGACCAAACAATTACATATTTAATTTCTATCCATTAAATAGATCGGTGAAGGTCGTTATATCGGATCTTATACTTATACGAAATACTGAGAAATGCGATTCTTGATATGATTACCGGTACTCAAATACAAGAGTAATCATAGTAATCAAAGTATCCTACTAATACTAATACAAAATATGTACTGAGAAATGCGATTCTCGATATGATTACCGGTACTCAAATACAAAAGTAATCAAAGTAATCAAAGTAATGAATACTTTAAATGATTACTTATAGAAAAGTAACAATTTGTAACGAATACTCGAAAGTAACTATAATCAACATCACTACAATGGCGAGGATCGGAGACAGTTGCTGGCCACTGTGGCGTCTATTACAAAATCATTAGGGCTACAAAATCGCCTGTTTATGCCACTTTGTGGATCCACAGAGTAGCGCTCCAGAGTGGTTTGTCTGTCTCTGCGCTTACTGTTCATTGTTCTTCTATTTACATTTTTACATTTAGATAACCAACAGGACTTATACAACAAAGCAATAATCTGTTTTAAGCATAAGGAAATTAAAAAGTAGAAAATCACCGGGAGAAGACAGAATCTCGAATGAACCCCTAAAGCACGGAGGACAAGATCTGACCAAAAACTATTAAAACTAATCCAAAAAATAATTGAACGTAGCAGAATATCACAAGAAAGGAGAGCAAGCATCCTGATAACTCTCTTCAAAAAGGGAGACAAATTAAATCCGTAGAATTACAGAGCAATTAACTTATTCAACAAAACATTAAAATTAACAACCAAAGTGATAACAAACAAACTAAATGAAATTATAACATTATGGAAGAACGAGATTTTAGGTCGGGAAGATCATGCACCGACGCTATATTTATAATGAGGCGAGTTCATTAGAATACAACAAACCGGCTTATTTATGTTTCGTGATTCTTAAAAAGGCATTTAACAGCATGGACATAGAAATAATGGGCACAAGCGAAATGAGGTGGCCTGACTCAAGTTATTGTGACATAGAAGACTACAGAGTATACTATTCAGGATCAGAAAATGGAGTTGGAATTATCACACATAAAAGTATAGCCAAACATGACAACAACTTCACACCAGTGAACGATAGAATCCTCCTGTTACAAAAAAATACGTCACCGGTGAATACAAACATCATTCAAGTCTATGCACCCACAGCAGACCACAGTGATGAAGAAATATCAGAATTCTACAAACAAATAAGCAACCTTATAAGAGATATACCGAGACACGAACTTCTTATAGTCATGGGAGATTTCAATGCGAAAATAGGTAACGGAAAAGAAGGACAACATATTGGTCCACATGGATTAGGAGAGAGAAGTCAACGCGGAGAAACAATGAGTATCTTTGCAGCTGAGCTAACTTAATCGTGCCAAACACATTTTACAAACTATCACCTAGACGCCTGTATATGTGGAAATCACCTAGAGACAACGGAGAAGACGTTATTATAAGAAAACAAATAGACTATATGCTTGTTAACAAAAGATATCGAAATAGTTTCAACAGTGTTAAAACCTACCCAGGCGCTGATATTCAATCTGACCACAATATTTTAGTGGGCGTGTATAGAACCAAGTTAAAGAAAATACGCGGAAATACTGTAAAAAACATGACATGAGAAAACTGAAATGTAGCGAAGTAAAAGAAATAGTCAGCAAAACATTAAATAGAAAATTCAAAGAAATCGATAATACAACGGAAAGCACAGAAGATAAGATAGAATCCCTTAATAAAACGATAGACGACATTAAAGACAATTTTATGAAGAACGAAGAAGGTAAGAATAAGACATGGATGATGACAGAGATTCTGCAACTAATCGAAGAAAGAAGAAAAAACAAGAACGATAACTCCATGTATAAAACATTACAGCGAGAGATACAGAAAAAGATCAGAGAAGCCAAACAGAAAGAACTGGAGAAAAAATGCCAAGAAATCGAAATTCTGCAAAGTAAATACGACGACTTCAACGTGCATAAGAAGGTAAGAGAAATTACAGGCAAATGTAAAAACAGAAGAATAAGTAAACTTGTTAATGACAATGGAGAGATAATCGTGGACAAAGAGAGTATCAATAATATCTTGAAAAATTACATACGAAATTTATTTTTTGATGAGAGGGAGAACCAGTCCTCAATACCTATACAATACGGAAACAGGACCACCTATACTAGTGGCAGAAATAAGCGGAATGGGACGTTTCGATGCCGCCGGTTCATCGCCGGCCGTTTCGATGCCGCCGGTTCATCGCCAGTCCATTTCATCGCCGTCATATTTCGCATTTCCTAGAATTCCTAATTAATACAAAAAATAACTAATAATTGTAACTGTCGAAAATTCGGAAATATATCAGATAGCGATTAATTGACTGGCGATGAATCGGCCGGCATCGGCATCGAACTGGCGGCATCGAAACGGCGGCGATGAAGCGTCCTAGACCCGAAATAAGAGCAGCCATAATATCACTAAAAGAAGGTAGAGCTCCAGGACCAGACTGAGTTTTATGTAAAATCTTCAATAATATTTTTGACACAGGCAATATCCCGAAAGATTGGCTAGTTTAAGAATTTATTACCTTACCAAAGAAACAGGGAGCAAAAAAGTGCGGAGAATATAGGCTAATAAGTCTAACGAGAGACATACATTAAAACTTTTTCTTAGAATTATACATCGTAGAATATACAAGCTATGCGAAGAGAGACTACAAGACACACAGTTTAGATTCATGAAAGGCGTAGGTACAAGAGATGCACTGTTTAGTCTACAGGTTTTATTTCAAAGATGCAGAGATATGACTTGCGATATTTACACCTGGTTTGTGGACTACCAAAAAGCATTTGATACAGTTCAACACCGAAAAATGATGGATGTTCTAACAAAAGCCCAAATGGACGATAAAGACTGACGTATAATACAAAATTTTTACTGGAACCAATCAGCCACAATAAGAACGAATCTTGGAGGTGAACCAACGGAAGCGATTCAGATTCTACGAGGTGTTAGACAAGGTTGTATACTTTCACCTATATTATTTAACCTATATTCAGAGGAAATATTTAGTGAAGCCTTGGAAAATTGCGAAAATGGAATACTTCTAAATGGAGAACGCCTAAACAACATCCGCTATGCAGACGACACCGTTATTTTTGCAGACAGTTTGAAAAGTTTACAGCAACTAATAAACAAAGTAAATGAAGTAAGTGAAAGATTTGGACTTCAAGTAAATATATCAAAAACTAAATTTATGATCATCAGCAAAAATAAAATTAGAGACGCCCAACTACTTATCATTAATACACCAGTGGACCGAGTAAAACAGTATAACTACCTTGGAACAATAGTAAATGAACAATGGGATCACTCACAAGAAATAAAATGTAGAATAGAGAAGGCTAGGAGTGCATTCAATAACATGGCCAAACTCTTTAAAAGCCATAACCTTAATGTGGAGATAAAAATAAGGCTCCTACGATGTTATATCTTCTCAATATTGTATTACGGAGTTGAATCCTGGACACCCACTGAAGCAATGGAGAAAAAACTTGAAGCCTTCGAGATGTGGCTATACAGGCGAATCCTAAGGATATCATGGACGGACAAGATAACCAACGAGACCGTATTACGACGAGTGCGCAAAGAAAGAGAGGTGATGTATACCATTAAAAGGAGAAAGTTAGAATATCTCGGACACATAATGAGAAACGGCGCTAAATACAGATTACTGAAGGTAATCCTTCAAGGTAAAGTATTCGGAAAGCGAGGAATTGGGAGAAGAAGAATATCATGATTAAAGAACCTGAGGAAATGGTTCTCCACAACAACAACTAATCTATTTAAAGCATCAGTTAATAAAATAATTATAGCCAGAATGATCGCCAATATTCGAAACGAATAGGCACTAAAAGAAGAAGATATAAGCCGAATGACAACAAATAGAGTAGTAAAGACAGCGAGAGAAGGTTCCCTAATAGGAAGACGATCGGTGGGAAGACCACGAAAACGATGGATCGACAACTTACTGGACGCACATTGGAAAAAACAGAGAGTCTTGTCTACACTAAAAAAAGAAGAATAAAGCAGTAACGTAGGTAAAGATATCACAATATTTACCGTTTTCCTTTGAATTCCTCAAGAGTTCCACTTATTATGGCTGCCAAGCCGCACGCTCCCGCTCCTTCAACAACACATTTTTCTTTTTCAATAAACCTTAAAATGGCCACAGCTATCCATTCTTCCTTAACAACTACCTGAAGAATAAATGTATATGCAATACATATATATTTTATTTTTAATTAATTAAACTAATGACCGGATCACATTATTTCAGTCCAGTAATCCAGCGAGTAATCCAGTCGCGTGCTGGACTGGATGATATCATCCACACTATTCCAGTTTTTCTTTTTTCCTCTTCTTCTTAAGGTGCCGAGACTGCATGTCGATCGTTGGCTCCCATTTTTCCCAGCATATTAACAATTACATATTGTCTTATTTACTGACGCACGAAATAGGTCAGTGCTAGTTTTCCCAAATCATTGGCGTAGGTTTTTAAGCCAAGAAGTTGTACGGTGGCCCACACTTCTTTTTCCCATTATTTAACTTTGCATAACAAGGTGAGGTATGTTATATTTTTCTGGGTGACGCATTATATGACCAAAATATTCCATTTTACGCCTTTTAACCGTATTTACCACTTCACAACTTTTATTCAAACGTTGCAAAACCCTTTCAATTGTGACTTTCTACCCAACTGATCTTCAGAATACGGCGGTAGACCCACATCTCAAATTATTGTAGGTTCTTCAAAAGCGATTCTGTCAGGGTCCACGCTTCATCCCCGTAAAGTAGTACTGGGAATATATAATATCGAACCATTCTTATGCGAAGTTCCAAATCGAGATCATGACTGCAAAGGATTTACTTAAATTTCATAAAACTTGTTCTTGCTTTGGTAATTCTACTTTTGAAACTTACGCGTTCAATTGAGTCATTACCAATTATTGTTACGTTATAGTTATTATTATTTACGGTTGCCTGTTTGTCAACCTAATGATGACACCTTGTGTAACAAGGTGTCATCTGCGTATCTGATATTGTTCATAAGCACGCCATTAATGATTATGCCCTCTTTTGCATTTCCAATACTTCATTTAAGATTGTTTCAGCATAAAGACTAAACAACAGTGGTGACAATATACAGCCTTGTCGAACTCCATGCTTGATTTTTATCTCTTCGGAGCACTGATTCCCAACCCAACAAACTCTAAAAATGATTTCAGTCATTCAAAAGGTTGGGAATAAACGTGTAATCAAGTATTGGCTTGACAGTTCACATTATTCCAATGGCGCTGGAATGCGCGAGCTTTAATGAAAAATAGACTGTCAAAATTCCAGTCAACTGGAATTTTGGATTTGATCATTGGAATGATACATTCCAGTGCAGGTTCACATTATTCCAGTGACACTCCAACGCTCGACTGGAATGCTGGACTGGAATAATGAAAACTGGGCATATAAAGCGTAAGCGTAAAAACCCGTACTACTACAATAACTAAAGATTATATTTTGTTTGACTTTCTTACCATCTTATCTACTAAATTTTTAGAAGTCAACCAAGCGTTATATCCTACTTGAGGGACTGCAAGGCCATCGGCTAATGTGGCTTCTATTTCAGTATGTATTGGGCTGGTATGTTCTATTGCTTTCGTGTAACTTGCACATCTTTCCGACTCTACTCCCTAAAAAAATGTGTTGTATAGATTTAATATACCATCTGTATCTGATACCAGCTAACCTAACATAAGCAATGAAGAAAATATACAGGGGAAATGAATTATATATAAAAATCGGAAACAAGATAGTTTCCAACTTCAAAACAAAAAAAGAGGATGCTTAACTACAGGAATGCTCAACGTCACCAACACTATCTTTCTTAGAACACGCACTAATGACTTGGAAGGCAAAATGTAGGGGTATGGGATTACCGATAAGGGACGATTATTTCTACGACATTGTGTTTCGCAGACGACCAGGGCCTCGATTTTTGACCCTTCGCTTCGTTATCGAACATATTCGCTTCGAATCTGTTTAGTATACGAAACGAATACGTTCGATAACGAAGCGAAGGGCCAAAAATCGAGGCCCAGGACATCGATTTTTGACCCTTCGCTTCGTTATCGAACGTATTCGCTTCGTATCTGTTTGGTGTACAGATAGCGAATGATCGATAACGAAGCGAAGGGTCAAAAATCGAGGCCCAGGTGGTAATGGTTCCATATGAGGAAGATATCAGTAATACGTGGCAAGAAAACTAAAAGAGGAATAGAGAAAGGTGCGCCTATAAATAATTATGAAGAAAACGAAATACTTAGCAATATTGAAAGAAGAGTCAAAAACTTGAAAATAGAAGAACACCTAGGAATAAAGGGCGCATGTGATTCAATCACATACGCCCTTTTAATGAAGCTGATGAAAAGTTTTTTTCAAATTCCCAAAAGTTTAGTTTTGGTCACTTAGGCCCTTTAAAAAATACTGATTCAAATACAGAAAAATTAAAATTGATTGAAAGCTTTGACAGTCTGAATCTGCAGACAGATTAAAAGCTAAAAGTGATGACTATAGATAGAGCATAGGCATAACCAGGATGATCCTAAGGGGGGGGTTACAACTACCTGAAAGGGGGGGGTTACAACTACTAGAAGGTCTCTGAGGGCTATGGTGTTAAGCGTATAGAGCTCAAAGTACATCTCAATGGGGGGGGGGGTTATAACCCCCAAAACCCCCCCTGGTTACGCCTATGCTATAGAGTGCTGTTTAAATGGAAGCAAAATGATAAAAATATGCTTCCGCAAAATACAATAAATAATAACATATACTTATATGTACTTACAATGACTTTAATACTAGGATTTAGTGTCTTGACTGCTACGGCCACTCCAGCTAAAAGTCCTCCTCCACCTGTTGGTACTACCACAGCGTCTATATCATCTACTTGTTCCATAATTTCTAGTCCGATGGTTCCTTGGGCAGCTATGACCCGAGGATTGTCGTATCTTTAATAGGCAAACATGTTAATGTTATATAGATATAATGTAAGGATATTATACAGGGTAGTTAGAAAGTATGGAAACACGGTAATTTCTCGGAAACCTCTAGAACTATTTTTATAGATTTTGGTGGGTAAGGATCTTCTAATGCGAAAGATATTATAGTGGTAATTACATTGTTGTTAAATCTTCCGTTTTTCTGGAAATCTAATGAGCTTTGTTATTTCAAATAGAACACTCTGTATATTTTTTACGTTTTAAAGTCCTTAAAAAACACTGATTATTTTTCATGTTATATTCCCTATACCTAAATGCCATAATTTCGAAATTATTGCTACATTTATTAAGAAAAAAGTTTTTAAACAAATTATAAAAATCAATTTTTTCGGCACGGGTAGACATTATTTTATGTTCTTTGGATCATTGAGAACAAAAAAGGCCTTTTATAACTTTCCACTAAATTTAATCGTTTTCGAATTATTAACAATTTAAAACTGAAAAAAAAATCTAAAAATGACGATTTTCTCCATCGCTTTAGTGAGTGTCCAGGATTCAACTCCGTAGTATAATATTGAGAGGATATAACATCGTAGGAACCTTACTTCTATCTCCTAATTAAGGTTGTGGCTTTTAAAGAGTGTGGCCATGTTATTGAATACACTCCTAGCCTTCTCTATTCTACATTTTATTTCTTAGTATGTTAAATAACAAAACAGACGATCAGTTATTTTCCTCGTTATTGAATACACTCCTAGCCTTCTCTATTCTACATTTTATTTCTTAGTATGTTAAATAACAAAACAGACGATCAGTTATTTACCTCGAATGTAGGGTACACACATCGAGGTGTGTTTTGATGACACGTTGACTTCTGCCAAGTAAGCAGAGACATATTATTATATCATATCTAAACTTGACATGGAAATGAAAGTAAAAAGGTATACAAACATCGATCTAATAAATAAAGAGGACACGAATATATTCGGAGATTCAGTTAGATTCAGTTAGATTTGGGGTTGCCTGGATTGAGTGCCGCCATCAGTTTAATACGATCCATATTAAACATTGTATTTAACAACCAATAAAATATTGATGGGAAATATAGTGTTCCTGATTAAATAAGCCCATCACAAGGTAAATCTACCCCTTAATCTTTAGAGAGCTATAAATTGCCCTGTATATATTTAAGCTGCAGAAATCTTTTTAGAAGAGTCAAAGGAGAAAAAACAATGATTGATATATTTTAGTCATTTTTTAATACCGATAGAAACTCCTGGAAACCACTACGGCGAAAAACATAATATTTGAGCTTGAATTTATAGGCACCTGTACATATTTGATAACAGGTAAGTACCTGTCTATGGTGGAGCAAATGCCACCACCCTCAGAACATCACCTCTTTGTCTGGTCTACTCAGTTGCCGAATGCTGCACTCCAGGGTGCGCAAGTGTCCTCAAACCGTGAGGATTATCGCAGGATGTATTAAATGTGCCCCTACTCCATAGCTACCTGTTTTGAGTAATATTACACCTCCAGACATCCGTAGACAAGAGAGTCTCATAAGGGAATATAAAAACAAAATTGCAAACTGCCAGCAACCGATACATTTAGATGTTCCAGATATTGCACTGAAGATCTAGATCGCGAGACAAGTACATGAGGAAAATTTCAGCACCCCGCAAAATGGAAGCAATGCTGGGAAACGGTAGCCCGACCACAGATAACAATAAACCCCAATGAGCATCTACCAGGTATGGAAATAAACCGCTTTGAGTGAAATGGGGGAAACAACTTAAAATAATCTGCTATGCAGACGATGCGATACTAATCTCTCAAAATGAAGATGAGTTACAACGTACCTATGCTACACCAATTTAATATAACCCCCAAATTTAACATGTTAATTTTTTCACAAAATACAAAATGCATGGTTATAACAGCAAATCTCCTAAAATTTAAATTAGAGCTGGTGGATCAGATAATAGAACAAGTGATGGAATTTAAATATCACACTACTAGCTACGAAAAGCTCGAAACAGAAGTGGAGAATCAAGTGAATCCTGAATGAAACAATATGGAGAAATAAATATATCGGAATAGAAATGAAAGGCAGAATTTACAAAACAGTCATCAGACCAACAATGCCATATGCGGCAGAAACATGACCTGACACAGAGAGGCCAAAAATTGCTAAAAACAGCAGAGATGAAAAACCTTCGAAAAATCGATGGTAAGACATCATGGGACAGAGCTAGAGGTACAGATCTATGATGAAGATGCAAGGTGGAGAACATTAATACCTGGAGAAGAAACAGAAGAGTAGAATGGAACGACCACATAAACCGAATGACAACAAATAGAGTGGTAAGGATGGAGAGAGACAACAATAGGAGGACGATCAGTGGGAAGACCACGAAAAGGATGGAACGATAATTTACTGGAAGTACATTGAAAAACAGACACAGATAGAGTCATGTATATATAAAAAAAGAAGAAGAAAAAAAAGAAGAAGAAGTGTGGAAGACTCTTAACCCATGGGCTGCGCCGCGACTCACTATTCAAATGCGAACTGTCAAATCTTCAGTCAAATCATTGAGCACATCGTGATGGAATGTCTCTGACGACATACTCTAGTAGCGTTATTGACTTCTTGTATGCCACAAATGCTCCTCTGGAATGGATAAATAATCTTCACAGAAACTATAAATTATGAGTAACACCTCGTTTGTGTCTCTGCGGCATAATTTTACATATTCAACACATTCAATGTTATATTTTACATATTCAATTTTATAAATTTCTTACTTACCCATTAATAAAAGTCCATCTATTTTCCGTCGCCAGTTGCATTGCTTTTTTCTTGGCTTCTGCCATATTCCGTCCTTCCATAATGACATTAGCATTATATTCTTTACATTTTTGTATTTTCATTATCGGGGCTGTTATTGGCATTACTACTGTTACTGGAATTTCCAACTGGTATCCATGATAACTAAGAGCTTGAGCGTGATTTCCCAAAGAAGCGGCAATGACTCCTCGTTTTTTCTCCTCGGGCGTTAGCTGTATTAAGGCGTACCGAGCTCCACGTTCCTTAAAACTAAAACAAAAAATTTGCGTTAAATTTTGTTCTTTTTTACTTAAATCTTATAAGTATATAGTAACCGTCAGCTAGTAGACACAAGGCCACACTGAGCTAATGCAGTCCTGGACCCTTCACTTGTTGCACTGTTTACTTTTATGTCGAGAAATAAACAGATTGATCCTACATAATAAAAGTCCCTTGACATAAAAAAATATGAAAAAATTTTTTTAAGAAACTCTTTTTTTTAGTTACGAGTGACTAGAATTAAAAATATTATAAAAAAACAACTAATAATAATAGTCTCCCGTTTTATACCGCTCACGTGGCTTTGGGAGTATAGCAGGGTAGTCAAAAACAACTAAAAAGCAAAAAATAAAAAAAAAAATCGAACTCAAAGGATTATTCGAAAAAAACTGTTAGACGGATTAAATATACAAAAATCTCACACATTTGTTAAAAAATTGAAAAAATCTAACACATTCGTTAAAGAAAAGCTTAGGGTGCGAAAAGTAAAAAAAAGTATCTATCCTCAAACCGTTTATTCGATAAAGACGCGCCCTACGCTTTTCTTTAACAAATGTCTTAGATTTTTTTCAATTTTTTAACGAATGTGTGAGATTTTTGTATATTTAAACAGTTTTTTCGAATAATCCTTCGAGTTTGAATTTTTTCTATTTTTTGCTTTTTAGTTGTTTTTTTTATAATATTTTTAATTCTAGTCACTCGTAACTAAAGAAAAGCGTTTCTTAAACATTTTTTTTCATATTTGTTAATTTTTTTCTTTTTAGACTTACACTTTTCAAACATTAAAATATATCGTCATGTTTAAAAAAAAGGATGTATATGATAGACACATTTTTTGCATTTATTTCAACATTTTGAAACATTGTACATTTTCTGTAATTTATTCATACATTTCTTAAATCAAAATCATTATTTACACCTGTTACAGTTTTCCCAGACTTTCCATCTCTTTTAATGCTTTAGTATTGCACGGTGTAGATGCTGTTAATTTCTCGCGAATTACAAATACTAATGTTAACTGTAGCACGAAACGTCTCTACCGGTGGTTTTTCTAAAACTACTACGTTAAAAACACGAATTTTTGAATTCGAGTTTTGGTTGAAGTTTTGTTTCGTATCGTATTGAAATTTGACACGAGTAATCGCCGATGTTTATATAAACAAAGATATGCGCGTTCAAAATCGTTGCCGCTTAGGATGTTTATAAACATGATGTACAAACATGAAAAGTAGTCGGAATCGGCAAAAAATTTGAAACTTTCTTGTTTATTTATGAAGCATAACGTAAACAATTAACGTAAAAAGTAAAATTATGTATAGTTCATATAATTAGCTACAATCTGTAAAAATTTCAAGTTTCTACATTGTAAAAAAAAGAGAATTTAAGCATTCTCTATTAAAATCGGTTTTTGATTTAAACAATTAATAAACATAACAAAAAATTTATTGACTATTCATGTATTGTTCCCGCGAATGCATATGTCTGCAAATTTTCATTCATTTGCATTGAAGAAAAGGCAGTCAAATTAACGTCTAAAGATTTGACCCAAACTATTGAACTAAAGAAAAGCGTTTAATAAAAGAAGTATTACATTAGAGATGCCATGGAATAACTATTATTCATTATGGATTATTATGGATTATTCGAGATGTCATGGAGTAACCCAGAAATGTCTAGTGACGTCTAGAACATCCGAAAATGTATATATAGAAAGTTGACAGTTTATAGAACAGTTGTATTTGAAGTTTATAGTGATCATTGTGTTAGAGTTGTAAAAGTTATAAAATACATGACATACATGACACGACAGTCATATGCTATGACAGATATGAAGGTTACATTTGAGAACGGGCCGGATTAGCCCGTAAGCCTAGCAATTAGGTACCCTTGTGTCAACTAGCATGGCGCTTACTGTATAAGTTTCCTCTGATATTTACTCAGATACCAAACCTTTTGTTGAAAGGAACAGGTCCACGGAATAGTACAAAATCTCCTTTCTGCTGAAACCTACAAAGACATAGTTCCTGCATCTAAGTGCATCCCATGATAGTATAGGAACCTCAAGGAAGCATACTGTACCCTTTCCATCATTTAACCTACACTGCAGAGCTTCCACCTAGCAGTAAGTAAAATAATTGAAATTTGTTTAAAAGTAGCACACTGGAGCAAATGAGGCAACGAGAAAAATAAAATAAAATAAATGCCACCTTCTTCTTCATTAGGTGTCGTGTTTGTACTCAGACGTTGGCCATCACTATGTTTACAATTCTTCTAATTATTCTTCTACTGTGAAATAATTCATCTGATGTGAGAGCGCACCATTGTCTGCTATTAAGAAGCCATGGAGTTTCTTTCGACGAATCCATCTTTCTCTTCACTTTTCCTTGTATTATAAGGCGAAGTAGATGGCATTTAGGTGCTCTAATTATATGGCCGAACTATTCTGCTTTTCTCCCGTTTATGATATTTATGATTATGAGCATACGTACGGACTGAAGATGAATTTAAAGAAAAATAAATGCACGATCGTGACTAAATCAGCACATGCAAACATCCAATTGACTATTGAAGATACTGTAATTATTGAGAGTGTGGATAACTAAAAATACTTATAGTCTAGGCGCCAGAGGGGTCACCGTGTCCTTTTCAATTCTGATGGAAAATTCAACGGTTTCTGATGGATTTTTGGTTGCTGATTACGAATTTCGAGGGGGGATTTCGATCCGAGCGGTCAAAAATTGTTATAAACAATTTAATTGTTTATAATGCTCTGGATCATAATCTAAAATAGATAAAAAAAAGTTTCAAATAATATTTGTTCCTTAATGAAAAACGAAGGAAAAAACGTTTACTAAACTTAAATCCAACAATTAGAACTCACGATATTGTAAAATTAGTGCACAATGCAAATTAAAAATTGCAAAATAAGTATTTTTCAAAGCTTTATCGATCGTAACTCGGCTTCTACGCCTTAGAAGGTCTCATTTTAAAGCTTAATTAATAGGCTTCCAAACAAAGTTTGTTAAATTACTTTATCTTCATTTTTTTTTAAGTTATACCCGTTAGAAGTTATAATTTTCTTAAAAAAATTGTACATTAATTTGTTTATAAGGGTTTCAATCAAATTTGAGCTATAAACATTTATACTTTAATTAGGTAACAATAATGATAGAAGAATCCAAAAGGAATAATTTGAGTTTATGAAAATGTTCGTAAGTTTATTTTTGGGCAAAATATCGATATTTTAATGGCGCGCTATGAGGAGCAAGATCGGCTCACAGTCAAGTAAGTGACGAAATTCGTAGCCAAAATATCGATATGTTGGCCAAAAATAAACTTACGAACATTTTCGTAAGCTTAAAATGTTTCTATTGAGTTCTTCTATCGTTATTGTTACTTAAAGTATAATTTTTTATAGCTCAAATTTGCTTGAAACCCTTATAAACAAATTAATGTACAATTTTTTTAAGAAAATTATAACTTGAAACGGGTATAACTTTAAAACAAATGAATATAAGGTAATCTAACAAACTTTAATTCGAAGCCTATTAATTAATCTTTAAAATTAGATCTTCTAAGGCTCATTTGCATGCGTAGAAGCCGAGTTACGATCGATAAAGTTTCAAAAAATACTTATTTTGCCATTTGCAATTTGCATTGTGCACTAATTTTACAATATCTTGAGTTCTAATTATTGGATTAAAGTTTAGTAAACGTTTTTTTCTTCATTTTTTATTAGGGAACTAATTTTATTTGAAACCTTTTTTTTATCTCTTTTAGTTTATGAGCCAGAGCCATATAAACAATTAAATTGTTTATAACAATTTTTTGACCACTCGGATCGAAATCCACCCTCGAAATTCGTAATCAGCGGCCAAAAATCCATAAGAAACCGTTAAGTTTGAGCATCAGAAGTGAAAAGGACACGGTGACGTGTATTTGGCGCCTAGACTATTAATTAGGAACATGGATAACATCAAATGTACATAGACCAAAACACGTAAATTAAGACACGTATTGAAATAGCACGTGCATCATTCATTAAACTTAAAAAGTGTCTTTGTTGTCTGGATATCTGGAGGGTTAAAACTACGCCTAAGGATGCTTCGGTGTTACATGTTCTCTACTCTTCTTTATGCCTTGGTAGCGTGGGCATTAAAACAAAAACAAATAACTAGACGGATAGGAAATGAAACGGAATTAATATTAACTATCAAAAGACGAAAAGACGAGTACTTAGGACATGTGATGAAAGGACAAAAATACTCATTATTACAACTTATTATGCAAGGCAAAATCCGAGAAAAGCGAACTTTGGGAAGATGAATAATATTATCCTGGCTTAAGAACTTAAGGCAAACTTAAGAACTTAAGGTTCGAATGCAGTAGTGCAGATTATTTAGAGCGGCAGTCAACAGGGTCCGCATAGTCATGATGATTTGCAACTTTCGATAGAAGATGGAACTTAAGGAAGAAGAAGTTTATATGGTATGAGCAAATAGATGGCCAAGAAAAGGTTTTGACTACACTCCATCGAATATGAGGAAACGAAAAAGGCCACCAACTATAAGGATTAATGGAGTTATGGCTACAATGAGGGACCGGGCTAACCATGAAGACTCATGGAGAGACAAAAAGGACTTATAAGCTCTAGGACCTAGGACACCCGCTTATATTTATGTTCTAGCTGGACCGTTAGATAAAAGAAATAAATTATGCTTTACAGTACAGAAAAGTTTTTGCATGAAATGCCACTGTAACAAATGTCAAATATTTGTTTTTTGTTTTAAGGAATAAATTTATTTTCCGAAAATCGCTCAGGAATTTAGACATTTTTGAAAGAAACGTTCGATACTTCCTTATACTTAGCCGTTACCTGGAACCGAAAAATAACTACGGGACATCTATTGAAAGGTTATACAGGGTGTCCCGAAAAGATTGGTCATAAATTATACCATACATTCTGGAGTCAAAAATAGTTCGATTGAATCTAACTTACCTTAGTACAAATGTGCTCATAAAAAAAGTTATAGCCCTTTGAAGTTACAAAATGAAAATCCATTTTTTTTCAATATATCGAAAACTATTCAAGATTTTTTATTGAAAATGGACATGTATCATTCTTATGGCAGGTTCATCTTAAAACAAAATTATAGGGAGATTTGTCCACACCATAAAAATATTTTATGGGGGGTTTGATCCCTTAAACCTCCCAAACTTTTGTGTACGTTCCAATTAATTCATTATTGTGGTACCATTAGTTAAACACAACGTTTTTAAAACTTTTTTGCCTCTTAATATTTTTTGATAAGCGAGTTTTTATAGAGATGCGGCTTCTTTTTTTAATATATTTACATAAAATTTTTATGGGAGTTTTGTTCCTTTAAACCCCCCAACTGTTTGTGTACGTTCCAATTAAACTATTATTGTGGTACCATTAGTTAAACACAGTGTTTTTAAAACTTTTTTACCTCTTAGTCTTTTTTTGATAAGTCACCTTTTATCGAGATGTGGCTTCTTTTTCAAAATATACCTAAAAATGTAAATTATAAATATAATACATTTTCAGATTATTAACAGGTCTCTATAATCGTACTTAACCATATACAAATATGTGGTGGATTCGATAAAAATTCAAAATATCTCGATAAACACTGGCTTATCGAAAAAGTCCTAAGAGGCAAAAATGTTTTAAAAACAGTGTGTTTAACTAATGGTGCCACAATAAAAATTAAATTGGAACGTACACAAAAGTTTGGGAGGGTTTAAGGGAAAGGTTTGTAAATTTTTTATGGGGTACACAAATTTTACTTTAATTTTTATTTAAGATGCTGCTGCCATAAGAATACCACATGTCCATTTTCAATAAAAAATCTCTAAGAGTTTTCGATATATGAAAAAAAAATCGATTTTCATTTTGTAACTTCAAAGGGCTCTAACTTTTTTTGTGTGCACTATTGTATATAGGTAAGTGAGATTCAATCAACCTATTTTTGATCCCAGAATCTGTGGTATAATTTATGACCAATCTTTTCGGGACACCCTGTATATATTTTTTCTTTGCAGCAGATTCAGACAATTTATCAAAGAACAACTTTCCAAGAAGTATGCCATTACAACATTTTCTGAGAAAGAACTTGCTTTTTTATTCTTACGATAATCCATAAAACGGTTGTATCAATAGTTATATTTGTCTCTGGATTTTGTTGGCAATAAACCTAATGAAGCATTATTTACTACTTCAATCAGTTCTGGAGGGGTAACAGGAATCGAACACTCATCATCTCATGATTAAATTAGGTAATTTTGCTTTTTAAAATGATTACAATCACAGAAAACACGAGAAAACACCAAAAATACTGCCAAAAATAAGCAAATGCGCCAAATTTGACAATTCAATATTTTTGTTTCTATAGTTACAAAACCTGTATTTGGTGGCATTTTAACACGTTTATTTTAATATAATTTCAATGTTCTATTCTAGGAAAAATAGTATGTATACCTCGTAGGGAAAGCCACATTCCCGGACTCTGTATTCCCTTGTCTCGGCTTGCGCCTCGACGGCAATCTTTACATCTTCCGGGAATGTTAAGCTTTTCCTACTAGATACACAGTGTACTATAACGATGAAAACTATAATGACTTTCCATCAATAAGAAAATGTTGACGTCACTTTTATTTGGTGACTAATCGCAGAACAAACTCCACCATTGCCTGGTCCCAAGCCCAGGATGAGAAAGGAGGAGGGTTGTGCGTGAGGTTAGCGACCTCACCACATAAAAATAATATTGCTAAAGAAACCTCTACAAGCCTCGGAAATAGGACGGATAACGCGATGACGAAAATGGCAACGGAAATGGATTTGAGAAAAACAACGTACATAGGATGTTGGAATGTCCGAACAATGTTTGAAACAAGTAAAACACATTAAGTGGCAAAAGAAATGGATAAAAATAACATTAGTATATTAGGATTATCTGAAATTAGATGGAAGGGATGTGGAAAACAAGAATTGAACACACCAAAACGGTTATATACTCGGGAAAATGTGGCGAAAAAGACCGACACGAGAGTGGTGTTGCATTCATGATTTCAAAAGAAGCAACAGATGCCCTAATAGAATGGGAAGCCATCTCGGATAGAATAATAATGGCTAGATTCAAAGCGAGATATAAAAATCTAATAATTGTTAATGTATATGCACCAACAAATGAAAAAGAACAGGACATAAAAGATGAGTTTTACCAACAGCTACAGATGGCATACGATAAAATACAAAATAAATATAAAAAAGATATTGTGATGATAATCGGAGATATGAATACCAAAATAGGAACGAATAATAGTAGAAGAGAAACTGTAATGGGGAAAGAAGGATTGGGACAAATTAATGAGAATGGTAACATGTTTATAGATTTCTGCAACCAAAATAGTTTAGTCATAGGTGGAAGTATATTTCAACACAAACGCATACATAAAGTAACATGGACATCCCCCGATGGACAAACACACAATCAGATTGACCACATAACCATAGATAAGACATGGAAGCACTCACTCTTAGATGTTAGAGCAATGAGAGGGGCAGACATAGGGTCCGACCACATGTTGATTAGAGCCAAAATCAAACTCAAACTAGCCAGAAGTAAGAAAACGCCAATGGAACAACGAGAAAGATATGACGTTCACTGGCTCAAAGACGGAAATGAAAGTACTGAAGAATATAAGACCAAGTTAAGAGAATTATATAATAAAACTTACAACACAGAAAATGCCACGATAGAAGAGCTGTGGGATAAATGCAAGTATGTATATACACAAGCAGCAAAAGAAACGATAGGAATACAAAAAAGAAGTAATAAACCATGGCTATCGAGAAGCACGTGGGAAAAAATAAACGAAAGGAAACTACTTAAATGTAAAATGCTAAAAAATGATCTAAGAGATAGGGAACAAATGAAGAGAGAATATAGAGAGAAAGATAAAGAAGTTAAAAAAAGTGCGAGAAACGACAAAAGACAATATAACGAAGAACTGTTAATAGAAGCAGAAACAGCAGCAAAAAACAACGACATGGGAACTCTATATAAAACGACGAAAAAACTAAGCTCGCGCGGAAAAATGAACGTTGAGCATGTAAAAGACAAGAACGGGAAAATATTGAAGAATGAAAAGGAAATAGTTGAGAGATGGATCGAACATTTTAGAGAAGTATATGCCAACAGAATAATAGAACACGAAATGGAAAATGAAGAAATAAAGGAAGAACTAAGCTTCACCGAATCGGAATTCACAAAAAAAGAAGTAAGTAAAGCAATACAACAGCTGAAAAGAGGGAAAGCAGCTTGCTGTAATAGATAACATTACCACAGAACTACTGAAAGCAGATAGAGAAACATCGGAAGAAATCCTGTATGTACTAGTAAACAGAATATGGCAGGAGGAGAGAATACCTGATGATGATTGGAAAAAAGGTATAATTGTAAAGATACCCAAGAAGGGAGATCAAACGAATTGTAACAATTGGAGAGCAATAACACTACTTTCTACAGTGAGTAAAGTCATGACAAGGATGATACTAGAAAGAATGAAAGAAACTATAGACCAGTTGTTAAGACCAAACCAAGCGGGCTTCAGAAGTAATAAAGCATGCACAGATCATATTAACACATTAAGAAACATTGTAGAACAAACAATAGAATGGCAGAGCAAAATCTATATAAATTTCATTGACTTTAGACAAGCCTTTGACCGGATTAACAGAGAAAAAATGTGGGAAATATTAAAGAGATATGGAATTCCATTAAAATATATAAGAATTATCAAATTGTTCTATGAAAACTATACCGCACAAATCATGCACAATGGGAAACTCACAGAACCAATCAACATAGACAGTGGAGTCAGACAGGGGTGTATTCTATCTCCAACCATATTTTTGATCTTAATTGACTGGGTCATGAAGAAGGCAACGAAAAATAAAACAGGAATTAGATGGAATGCTTTCGGTCAGCTTGAAGATCTAGACTTTGCAGATGATATATGTCTGGTGTCCGAAAAAAGACAACATATGCAGAAAAAACAGAAAAGGTGACAAAAGAAGCAAGAAAAATAGGACTAGAGATTAACACAAGAAAAACCAAACTTATGAAGATAAATACGGAAAGAGAAATGGGTATATTCATTGAAGGAGAAGAAGTAGAAAATGTACAGAAGTTTTGCTATCTGGGAAGCATAATTGACGCTAGCGGTTGAATAGAAGAGGAAATTAATGGAAGGATAACTAAAGCCCAAAATATGCGTTCTATATGCTGAAGAAAACATGGGAGTCCAATAAATTAACAACCAAAACCAAAATCAGGATATTAATACAAATGTAAAGAGCATTCTGCTATATGCAGCAGAAACTTGGAAAATAGAGAAAAAGATTATACAAAAGGTTCAAACATTTGTAAATAGATGCCTTAGACGAATATTGCAAATATATTGGCCAAATCGGATAAGTAACAAGGAACTTTGGAGAAAAACTAATCAAGAGCCGATAGCCAAAACGATAAACAGACGCAAATGGAAGTTTATTGGACACACATTAAGGAAAAATGAAGATGATATAACCAAATAAGCCCTGGATTACCAACCAACTGGAAAAAGAAAACAAGGCAGACCAATGACATCCTGGAAAAGAAATATTAACAGAGAGCTAGAAGACAATGGGTTAACATGGAAAGAAGTGAAAGCCCTGGCCAGAAACAGAGATGAATAGAGGGGGACTGTAGAGGCCCTATGTTCCAAATGGAATCAAGAGGAGTAAAGTAAGTAAGTAATCGCAGAACATGTTGATGTTGTTTACCGTGATGTGATATCAAATAAAATGTGTAAGCTTACCTTCCAGTTTGCTGTAGAAAGTCTTTTTTTAAATATATATCCATCCCAGTCATACTAGACATATGCGATCTCTAAAAATGGAAAAATATTAATATATTTTACCACTTACATAAACGAGTGTGAGTTGAAACAAAACTAAATGCACAAATCACAAGATGTGACATCATATTTTATCCTGCTGAATTAAAAACAACAGAGAGTAAGAATAATATGAATAGAAGTTACTATTATCACCAGACTGTCACTAGTCCGCAGCAACTACTAGCACTACAGCTAGTGTTGCCCAAATACAAGAAGAATACGAGATTTAGACAGTCTTAGTCTTGCCCCAAGAACCCCAATACAGCTGATCTTGGTCTTGGTCTTAGACTTGCAAATCTCGTAGCTACACATTAGCCTATTGCTATTTATTAAACGTTACTTTTAGATCGTAGAACAAATTAACAGAGTAGGTATATTTTAAACTTATATTAACATCTTCTTCTTCTTCTTCACGTGCCATAGCAGAATTATTCGACGTTGGCGATCACCATTGCGAAGGCTTCTTGATCTTCTGCAATATGGAATAATTGTCCTGAAATATGGATCTCGATCTTGTCTGCAATATGGAATAATTTGATATCTGAGTCCATTCACGAATGTTCTTTAGCATTTGTCTATCTTTGTTGACCCTCCTTAGTACTTAGTATTATACATAGCCATAGTAAAAAATCAATCAAATTAATAAATGTCTAAACTAATGACACCAGGTGGGGTTTGAACCCACGATCTAAGCGATCCGTGCCTATGCTCTAACTAACTGAGCTATCTACCATGCCCCGTGGGAGTCAGTCTGTTTCTTAATAAATGTATGCATTAAATTGAAAAAAAAAAACCAAATTAATGACATAAACTTGACTGTATTTTAAAATACATTATCTGTCTAGAAAGGAATTGATGGCCCCTCACCTTATGTGAAATAGAATAAAAGAGTTATACAATTTGGTGTTTTGCTTACACGATAGCCGGCATTATCTGTTATTAATAATTTGTCTCGTTACTTTAGAATATTAGCCGCACTCTTTCACCAAATTTTGTTTAACCGATTGATCTCATTGCACACTCATCAGAAACGATGTTTAGTCTTAAGCCGATAAGATTTGTGGTATTTAGATTCCTACTAACTAATAAGAAAAAAAGTTTAATTATTGAGTGGATGTCCTTAACACTAGGTATGCTAACCTTATTATATTTTTATCAGCTAAGGTGACATATTTTTAAAAAGTTACGATAGGATATTACTGTCGGCGTCGCAACGAAATAAGATCATTTTATGATTAGAGGGAGGCTATTCATAAAATCTGAACAAATAATTTCAGACCCTAGAAGCCATCTGCTGGGAAAGAATGTATAAAATATTTTTTTCACATTGTAATTATGACCTCTGAGTACGAGTCAAATGTGTCAAGTGTTAGGTGCATTGCTCGTAATGCACCTAAGTCCAATTTTCCAAATTTTTGTTACATTTATTTTTGCGTCTCGTAGAGTCTCTAAATAAGCATATACCCGAACTACTATACTCCTTAAAATGACACTCAATCCTAACTGCAAGACGCAAGAGTCTCGCAGGCTTAATCTTGTTTTTGCTCAAATCTTGCATACAATTAGGCGGTCTTGATCTTGGTCTTGCGAAAACGCAAGAACAAGACAGAGACTGCAAAACCAAGCCGATTTTGGGCAACACTAACTCTACTGCTAGCAAATTATTTTTGCGCTCAATACTGTTTAAAGAAACGGCTCCATTCATTCAAATTATTTATTGCTTCAATTAGGCAAGCTGCACTGAAGTTTCTGAGTTTACAACTTCTGAGTCAGTAACAACTTGCAAAAATTAACAGTCCCTTAAGCAATTCGCAGGATACAACAAATATAGTCTGGGTTAAAAAGGAAATAATACCTCTTTTATCGGACCAGACTCATTTGAGGTATACTGAAACTTCTGCATAGTGGATGATATACGAAAATGGAACAGAGACTTAGTGCAGCCTACTGGGAAACAGTTTCAGCTGCATTGAGAGTCAATATAGCTGTTATCAGTGGATACTGCTCACTGAAATATCATCCCTATCAAACAAATAAAGTCTAAAATAGAAAAACACGCAGATTTTGATAAAATGCAGAGAAAATGGCCGAAGCTATTGTTTGCAACTGATGGCAATTGTTCGGCAATACCATAAATATCTAGAACAGATATTTATAATCGCTTTAGAACCTGACAAGTTAATAACAATCTCTACCAAACACAAGCTCTTTTATACGTGTATCCATCGAACCCACAATTCGTTAACGCTTCTCATCCATTAAGTAAACAATTTGTGTAGCCATTTTTCTTCTTGATGTGCCTATCCATGACGAATGTTGGCGATCAAAATGGCAATCTTTATTTTATTTACAGCAGCGCGGAAAAGCTGCACAGATGTTGTAGTGAACCAGGTTCTGAGGTTCTTTAACCAGGATGTTCTTCTGCTTCCTGAACCTCGCTTTCCCAATATTTTTCCTTGAAGGATAGCTTGTAGGAGTTGATATCTGGATTCATTTCGCACAATGTGTCCAAAGTATTGTAACTTTCGAGATTTGATGGTGGTAAGTACCTCTCGGTTCTTCACCATTCTTCTAAGGTAATGATAGGAACTATGGAAATAATAATAGAAGCATCGTAACCAGTGAAAGAATCCAGGCAGGAAACAGAGCCTACTGGAAATACAATAACTTCCTCAAAGATAAGAAGCTTACTCAGAATACTAAACTGAAACTTTACAAAGCAGCAATTAGACCAGTAATCACATATGGTGCTGAAGTAATGTGTCTGACCCAGAAAGAGGAAGAAATATTGAGGATCCTAGAGAGGAAAATAATTCGGAGGATAACAGGGCCACTAAACATAGGTAATAATGAATTTAGAAAACTCATGAACCACGAAGTAAGAGGATTTCTGAAAAGAGAAGACATCGTCAGATTTATCAAGGCACAGAGACTCAGATGGATGGGACATATAGAAAGGAGATATCCAGAAGACGTCATCAAGAAAATTTCCAAATAGAGACCTGTATCAGGCAGACCACGAGGAAGACCCAAAACTAAATGGGACAATCAGATAGTCGAGGACAGAAGATGGGAGTCAAAGAATGGGTAACCATAAGCAAAAACAGGAACGAATGGAGAAAAATTGTAGAAGATGCCAAGTCACACAACCAATTGTAATACCAAAATGTTAATGCGGATTGATTCACCGCGACAAACGAATCGGAAGTGCCCAAAGAGGGCGGCAATCACTCCGTTAGGATTGTGGATGCCATGACGAAGTACCTCTCGGTTCTTCATTCTTCGAGGACCTCCTCATTTGTGACCCGGTCAGTACACGGTATTTTAAGTATTCTCTGATATAGCCACATCTTAAATGCTTCCAATTTTTTACACATATTTTCGTTCAAGATCCACGATTCAACACTATAAAAAAGGACAGAAAAGACATAGCATCGCAGCATTCTTACTTTTATACCAAGAGAGTGGGTGTGACTCTTGAAAAAGGCCTCATCCAGTTGATGGTGGATCTAGGTTTTCTGATGCGCGCTCTTATTTCTATGTTGTTGGTCCATTCTTCATTTATTATGGTGCCTAGGTAATTGCAATGCAGTCACTCCTTCTACAGGGGTTTGGTTGACCTAGAGATAACCTTATGCTATCTTCTGTTTGGTCGTAGCAGGACCAAACTAAACTGAACAAAACGACAAAATAAAACTATCGATCAACGATAACGAGATCTGTCTGGTCGCAGTGTGGAAAGTACTACGATCCAAATCGACTCCTTTAAAATCTACAATTACTTATATGCATGAAACAATAATTAAAGACTAAGTTTTTCAACCTAATGAAAATATTTGTAAAATAAAATATTTTTAAAAGATCTTTAATTGAAAAACTTATTGGCACATTTTCCTGGTGACACCACCAAGGCTTCTACAATATGCAAGCCAGATGGATGCTGCAGTGAAGACAAAAGGGAAGGAATTCTACACTATGCAATTCACAACCCCCGTCTGCAGCTTGGTAAAGTTCCAACAGAAAATGGACCTAGTTACTCTATAGGAGTAATACTAATATAAAATAAAAATGTATACCATTTTTATTCAGTTGCAATGCAAAGCCAAAACCGTCTTAATTTGTACTTAGATTAGAGAGTGCAGCCAGCACTCTTATCGACGATTTCACCTCTTGTTAGAGGCTCTTCAGAGAATGCATAGGCTGCTTTCCCTACTCCAGGTAAAATTTATGGACATATTAGTTCCCTATTGCAACTGACGTGAAGGTAGTAGGTGCGTAGCGGCATCTGCTAAATGAAAGACTGTTTTTCAACCTAATAAAAATATTTGTAAAATAAAATATTTTTAAAAGATCTTTAATTGAAAAACTTATTGGCCCATTTTCCTGGTGACACCTCCAAGGCTTCTACAATATGCAAGCCAGATGGATGCTGCAGTGAAGACAAAAGGGAAGGAATTCTACACTATGCAATTCACAACCCCGTCTGCAGCTTGGTAAAGTTCCAACAGAAAATGGACCTAGTTACTCTAGAGGAGTAATACTAATATAAAATAAAAGTGTATACCATTTTTATTCAGTTGCAATGCGAAGCCAAAACCGTCTTAATTTGTACTTAGATTAGAGAGTGCAGCCAGCACTCTTATCGACGATTTCACCTCTTATTAGAGGCTCTTCAGAGAATGCATAGACTGCTTTCCCTACTCCAGGTAAAAATTTATGTACATATTAGTTCCATATTGCAACTGACGTGAAGGTAGTAGGTGCGTAGCGGCATCTGCTAAATGAAAGACTAAGTTTTTCAACCTAATAAAAATATTTGTAAAATAAAATATTTTTAAAAGATCTTTAATTGAAAAACTTATTGGCCCATTTTCCTGGTGACACCTCCATGCATAGTGTAGAATTCCTTCTCTTTTGTCTTCACTGCAGCATCCATCTGGCTTGCATATTGTAGAAGCCTTGGAGGTGTCACCAGGAAAATGGGCCAATAAGTTTTTCAATTAAAGATCTTTTAAAAATATTTTTATTAGGTTGAAAAACTTAGTCTTTCATTTAGCAGATACCGCTAAGCACCTACTACCTTCACGTCAGTTGCAATGGGAAACTAATATGTCCATAAATTTTTACCTGGAGTAGGGAAAGCAGCCTATGCATTCTCTGAAGAGCCTCTAACAAGAGGTGAAATCGTCGATAAGAGTGCTGGCTGCACTCTCTAATCTAAGTACAAATTAAGACGGCTTTGGCTTCGCATTGCAACTGAATAAAAATGGTATACATTTTTATTTTATATTAGTATTAGTCCTATAGAGTAACTAGGTCCATTTTCTGTTGGAACTTTACCAAGCTGCAGACGGGGGTTGTGAATTGCATAGTGTAGAATTCCTTCCCTTTTGTCTTCACTGCAGCATCCATCTGGCTTGCATATTGTAGAAGCCTTGGAGGTGTCACCAGGAAAATGGGCTAATAAGTTTTTCAATTAAAGATCTTTTAAAAATATTTTATTTTACAAATATTTTTATTAGGTTGAAAAACTTATTCTTTCATTTAGCAGATGCCGCTACGCACCTACTACCTTCACGTCAGTTGCAATGGGGAACTAATATGTCCATAAATTTTTACCTGGAGTAGGGAAAGCAGCCTATGCATTCTCTGAAGAGCCTCTAACAAGAGGTGAAATCGTCGATAAGAGTGCTGGCTGCACTCTCTAATCTAAGTACAAATTAAGACGGTTTTGGCTTCGCATTGCAACTGAATAAAAATGGTATACATTTTTATTTTTGAAACAATAATTATTAAAAAATATATTTGTATTAATAAATATATGTATAAAACATTTATTTCTCTTACCACGCATGGGGTGTATGCTATTCCGCTCCTTATTTTGTAAGCAGCTGACGTTATTTCCTCGAATGGGACCATTACTGGTTTTTTAGGGTTGCACATTGGGTCTAATGTGTCTAAATCATAATCTATTTCTAGTTCCTATAAATGTATAAATCAATATATTAGTCAAGCAAATTTGAATGTGAAAATGAAAGACATGTTTCATTTCGGTTCCTTACATACGTTTCACTCTCTCCAGAGATCTTCAGAGGGGCTATATGATCTGCTATCATATAGAATATAGAGCATGTCTTTCATTTTCTACATTTACTCATGTTGTGAGTACGTGAGTACACAGAACCAACTTTCGTTGGAATTTTTACCTAGACGAATGGACGGAAGGTGACTGCATATTTTAGAGTCCCTTTCGTCTCCTCATTCGTCTGCTTGCCTTGTAAATTGTAGAAGGCAGAAATTAAGGGATTATGGGAAAACTATATCAAAATTCTTAACAGCATACAAGAAGAAGCAAGAAGATTGGACAGCAACAACGAAGGACTAGCAATTCCGAAATTTGAAATTATGAATGCCATTAATCAACTTAAAAAACAAATAAGAGCCCAAGTCCAGATGGAATATACCCAGAAACGTTAAAATTAATCATTGAAGAAAGAATCGAAATATTTTTACAGGAAAATACCCCAAAACTTGCTAGAATGAATATTCATCCCAGTACCAAAAAAGCCAAACCCACAACACTGCAATGAGTTTCGTCTGATAAGTCTTGAGCTCATGAGTCATGCAGTAAAATACCTATTAAAAGTCGTGCATAATCGAATATATAGAAAGTGCGAAACAATCATCGGAGACGATCAGTTTGGTTTCACAGCCGGCATCAGAACGAGAAAAGTCCTCTTAAAACTAGTTCTGGCCTAAAAATGCTCCAACCAACTGAAAAACTTTGATAGAGCAAGACACGATCTACTATTAGAACGTTTGCAAGAAGTCAGTTTAGATGGAAAAGACGTCAAATTACCAAAAATCTTAACTGGAACGAAAACGCTAGAGTTAAGATCGAAGGTTCCACGTCCGCAGAAGTAGAAATTAGAAGTGGATTTAAACAAGAATGTGTTCTGTCACCCCACCCTGCTGTTTATTCTTTACTCCGAGTTTCTATTTAAAGAGACACTGGAGAATTACAAGTATGGAGTCCAGGTAAATGGCGCAAATATCAACAGCATCGGATACGCCAATGATACGATGTTGATTGCGGATTCCGATTTGGGTCTACAACGACTCATCGACAAGACCAACTCGACCTGTGAGCGATTTCATCATCATCAGTGGCGTTACAGTTCTTTATGGTAAAGATCTCAATGAATTAAAGGCCTTTATTATTCAACTCCAGAAAGACATAAAAGACTTAAATGCAGAAAAAGCTAAAACCGAAACTTCTGTAGATTTTGAAGATTTGGTATCGGAAGTAACCGATAGACTAAAGCGTAAGAAAAATGTCATGTTCTTTAATGTTGCTGAACCGGAACAAAATACACCATCCCAAGAACAAGCTAATTACGATAAAGAAGTTATTTCAAGTATACTAACTTCATTGTCTCCAGAGCTGTCAAACATTAATATGAGTATCGTTAGACTGGGTACTGCCGATAAGTCAAAAAATAGGCCAATTAAGATTACAGTTGAAAATGAAGATATTGCGAGGAAAATATTAATAAACTCTAATAAACTTAAAGCAAAGAAAAATTACACAAATATAGGGATTTCTGCGGATCGTACAAGACGGCAATTAGAATATTATAAACAAGTTAAACAAGAGCTATACGATAGGAAAAACTCTGGTGATACTAACTGTCGGATAAAATATATCAACGATGTTCCAAAAATAGTATCTTTAAACTAAGTCAACCCAACAGTATCTGTAACGAAGAAATCAAAGTTTACTATCAAAACGTCAGAGGACTTAACAGTAAAATAGACATGTTCTCTTCAAGTGTGAGTGATTGCGAATATAGTGTTGTAGCATTAAGTGAAACCTGGTTGAAACCGGAAGTAAATTCTAGTGAATTATTTCCGGGTAACTATGAAGTTTATCGAAGTGATCGTAAATTTGATCAAGTGGGGTTAACTTGTGGTGGTGGTGTACTTTTTGCTGTAGATACTAGTATTAAGTCTGAGTTAGTTGATAGGTCACTGTTTGCTGAAAATTTTCCCGAAATCGACTTCTTGGTGTGCAAATTGTATATATCTTTCAAATCTTTTTATTTGACAGTTATTTACATTTCACCATCTATATCGCTTGATGAGTTTGACAGTTTTTTAGAAGTTCTTGAGGATTGGAATATTTTGAATTCGGTTAGGGTTATAATAATTGGTGATTTTAACTGCCCAAATTATGTGCAAAATAATCTTAATGATCGTAAAACAAATTCCATTAACAACTTATTAGCGTTTTATAACATGAAACAATACAACAATATTCCAAATAATCACAATAAATTACTGGATTTAATAGTTTCAAATATTGATTGTTCTGTATCTCGTGATGCTCTTCCACTGGTACACGAAGATGCGTACCACCCCTCTTTATCAATTGAACTTAAAGCTATCTTTACTAAACAAAACAATTTTGATGCAAGCATGAGTGCTAAAACTTATAACTTTAAAAAAGCCGACTATATGTCAATGTATATTGAATTCTTTTACACCGACTGGGCTTTTCTGGAAAATTTCAGCAACGTCAACCAAGCATTGCAAAATTTCTATGATAGGTTTTATGAAATCATTGATAGCCATGTGCCAGTTTATAAAAATTTTAAGCATAAATATCCTAGTTGGTATTCAAGTGAGGTCATAAAACTTATTAAGGAAAAAGCTAAATTACATAATAAATTTAAAAAAACCAAAAATAATGATTATTACGTACAGTTCAGTAGAGTTAGGCTACTAGTAAAACAAAAAATTAAGGAAGCATATTCACTTTATTTACAAACGGTGCAAATGAAACTAAAAGATGAACCAAAATTTTTTTGGAAATTTGTAAATAATAAAAAGTCTTCTAGAATTCCTGGACAAATGGTTTATAATGATGAAATATTTAATACTCCTCAGACAATAGTAAATGCATTCAGAACATTTTTTGAAAGTGTGTATTCTCTACCTGAGATACATGAGGGAAATTTAGATTTCAATTTTGATCCCAATACTTTTTTAGATATCAGTTGTGAACCTATTAGTGAACTTGAAATTTTAGCAGCTGGAAAAAAATTGAAGAATAAATTTACTTCAGGACCTGACAAAATACCTTCATTTCTATTGAAAGATTGCCTGCATGTACTAACTAGGCCACTTTGTACACTTTTCAACTTGATTCTAAAATCATCAGTTTTTCCAGATGTATGGAAAACAGCTAAAGTTTGTCCTATATACAAGTCCGAAAATCGTACTAACATCGCTAATTATAGACCAATATCCATTTTAAATAATTTTTAACTCCCGCACTGTCAGCTAAAAATATAATATCTGTTCATCAACATGGATTTATGAACGCACGATCAACTGTCACCAACCTAACCGTGTTCAGTCAGTATCTATGTGAAAATTTAGACGATAGAGGACAAGTTGACGTGGTATACACGGATTTCTCGAAGGCTTTCGATAAAATTAACCATTCAATACTACTTCAGAAACTTAAAATTCTGGGTATCAATAATACATATTATAATTTATTACAATCCTACTTAACACAACGTAAACAGTGTGTTTGTTATAATGGTTTTTGTTCGGACACTTATCTTGCTACAAGTGGGGTTCCCCAAGGGTCTAATCTAGGACCATTGTTATTTATAATCTTTATAAATGATCTATGTAACGTACTTGAGGATAACAAATTAATGTTTGCAGACGATCTGAAGTTATATATGTCCATCTCCTGTTTAAATGACTGTATTAGGTTGCAGGGGCAAGTTAACTTGTTGCAGGAGTGGTGTCTGAATAATCACCTTTATTTAAATATTTCTAAATGTAAAATTTTAACATGTAGTCGTAAAAATAATCCAGTCGTGTATCGTTATACGATTGACGATACAGTACTGGAGAGAAGTAACACTGTTAAAGATTTAGGAATTTATTTTGATTCACAGCTTACTTTTAACGAACACATCAATGTAATTGTCAATGCTGCATATCGTACGTATGGATTTGTTACTCGTAATTGTAAAAATTTTCATAACCTGTTTGTACTAACCTCACTATATTATAGTTTAATAAGACCGAAATTAGAATATGGATCAATTATTTGGAACCCAATATACATTCAATATGCATCCACTATTGAGAAAGTTCAAAAGAAATTTTTAAAACATTTAAGCTTTAAACTGACAGGAGTTTATCCTCCTAGAGGTTGTAATTACTTGAACTTACTCAATCAGTTTGACTTTGTCTCGTTAGAAAAGCGTAGAAATCAAGCTTCTGTCATATTTCTTCATAAATTGTTAAACAATAAGGTAGATTGTGCTAAGTTACTTTCACAAATTAATATATGGGTTCCTAGATTAACATCCAGACAACAAAATAATATATTTTTATGTAACAGAGCACAAACTAATATTTTGTACAAATCACCATTAAATCTAATGTGCCGTAATGCTAATAAATTAGTAGGTGTTTGTGATATATTCACGTGCAGCGAATGTGAACTTAAAAATAAATCACGGGCACATATTTTGAATGTGTGAAAGTAAGTTATAAATTTATGTATTTTATTGTTTCTGTTTCTTTCTTTATTTTAGTATTCTTTTATTTTTCTTTACTTTAGTATCTTTATTCGTATGTGCTGTTATAAAAATCATTGTAAAATTTGCTCTGTAAATGGGAAACTGTTGGGCAATAAAGGCTATTATTATTATCCAGATTTAGCCATACGGCTCACACTCCCTCTAAGGGGAAAATTGACTCATCCCAGATACCTACGGTATCAAAAGGATTGAGCTCTGGTGGGACTCTTTCCGTGTTATCGAGCCCTAGGTGACTTGGTATGCAGGTGTATCTCCCAAAAATTTTCGTACACATCTGGCCGTTGCGAGTAGTACAGCTTTCTGCATGGTCTTGTAAAGATGTTCATTTAGACCCAGCCTTTTTATGCTTTCGAGGAGGTTCTTCGGAATGACTCCAGTAGTAGATATAACAATAGGTATCGTCTGGGTACTTTGCATTCTCCATTGCCTTCGTATTTGAATTTCTAGATCTCTGTACTTGGCGATCTTTTCAGTGAATTTACTACGTAGATTATTGTTGTTAGGTATCGCCACATCAATTAGTGTTGTTTGTCTTGTTAATTTATTAACTAGTACGAGATCTGGTCTATTATGTGCCACTGTTTGGTCTGTGAGCACAGTGCGGTCCCAGTATAGCTTGTAGTTGCCATCCTCAAGCATACTCTCAGGGACGTATTGATAATACGGGAGATGATCCGTTTGGAGAAGTCCCAGCTTGATAGCTATCTCTTGATGAAGGATTTTTCCCACTGCGTCATGCCGTTCCTTGTATTCAGTTGCAGCAAATGCCTGGCAGCCCCCTGTAAGATGTTGGATGGTTTCTTGGGCTTGACATCCATATCGGCATCTGTCGTTTTGAACCTGAGGGTCTTTGATGATATATTTCAGGTAGTTTCTGGTTGGTATAACCTGATCCTGAATGGCCAGTAATGAACCCTCCGTTTCAGGGAACATCTTTCCTGATGTCAACCAGTAGTTCGACGCTATATTGTCGACATAATCTTGGCTGACCTCATTGGGATGTCGCCCGTGCAAAGGTTTACCCATCCAGGCGCGCACTATTTCGTCCTTAGTAAGGTGGTTTATGCGCAGTTCTGCTTCCCTCAGTTTGATCGGTGTTGGGTCATCTACTGCGCAGATAGCGCGATGTAGAGTAGATGTCTCAGCCTGCATCTGAAAATAAGTTCTTAAATTAGCAATTTGTTTATCTAATTGCTCACCTATATCCATAAGTCCTCTTCCTCCTAAATACCGGGGTAATGTCGTTCGTTCTACTGCACTTTTAGGGTGGTGTTTTTGTGCCTTTGTGAGGTGTGTTCGTACTTTTCGCTGAAGATTTTCTATATCCGTTTTTGTCCACTTAACAATACCAAATGAATAGCTAAGCGCGGAACAAGCGTAGGTGTTTAGTGCCTTAAACAAATTTTTACTGTTAAGCTGTGAACGAAGCAGCTGTTTTACCCTTCTTATAAACTCAGTAGTTATCTCAGTGTTCAATTGCTTATGGTCAATTTTCCGCGCCTGCTTTACTCCAAGATATTTGTACATATCGTTGTCGCCCATGGCCTCGATGTTCTGGCCATTTTGCATATCGAATCCGCCGGGCTGTACCTTTCCTCTGACTATATTCAAAACACGGCACTTGTCTAGACCGAACTGCATACTAATATCATTAGAAAATGTTTCTACAGTTTTTAGCATCTCTTCTAGGTGTTCTCGAGTGGAAGCCATTAATTTCAAATCATCCATATACAACAGATGATTGAGCTTCGCTACCACAGTATTATTGCTTTTAATGCTAAAACCTGAGTCAGTGGAGTTTAATAGTTGGGAAAGGGGGTTCAAAGCTAAACAGAACCACAATGGACTCAACGAGTCTCCTTGAAATAGGCCCCGGTTGATTGCGATATTTTCGGTTTCGATATTGTTTTCACCAGGTATTTGGAGGTGAATTTTAGTCTTCCAATCTCTCATTATATGCCTTAAAAAGGTCACTATGTTATCATCTACTTTGTATATTTTCAATATATCTATTAGCCATTCATGCGGTACTGAATCAAAGGCCTTTTTATAGTCAATAAAAGCAGTAAAAAGGTTCCTTTTTTTAGTGAATGCCTGGTTAGAAATGACTGAGTCGATGATAAGCTGTTTTTGCAACCCATGGAACCCTTAGCGCATCCTTTCTGTTGAGGCTCTATGATATTGTTTAGAGCACAGTGTTGGTAGATACGCCGGGTTACACAGGATGTGACCAATTTATACAAAGTTGGAAGACAAGTAATTGGGCGGTACTTGGATGGATCTTGGGTGTTATTTTGATCCTCGGGTATTAAATAAGTAGTTCCCTGAGTTAGAAATGATGGTAATTCCTGCGAATTAGAAATAACATGATTAATTAATGTTGATAAGCACTCATGAATACTCCAAAACTTTTTAAGCCAGAAGTTCTGAACTCCGTCTGGTCCAGGAGATTTCCAGTTATCAAGCTCTTTGATGACATTTGAGACTTCTTCAGTCGTGAATGATTCGTAGTTAGCAGTGACGTAGTGGTGACAGTTGTGCGTCGTATCTTCTATCCAGCCAGCATTGTTGTTAAAAGCAGCTGGTGTGGAAAGTTGATTTCCCCAAAACTCATGAATTTCTTCTTGGCTTGGGTAAGACTTGTCGACACTTTCTACGGTGGAATTGAGTTTTCGGTAGAACGCCTTCTCAGAGTTCTCAAAAAGTGCATTGTCACATTTTCGGCTGTTACTAACTTTATACCTTCTTAATCGTCCTGAATAGACGGAGAGTTTTTGTTTTAATGTATCCAGACACTGTTGGGCTGTGTTATTTTCTGGATCGTATCTCGAGTGTCTTGCAGTGCTCCGCATTATTTCTTCAGCTCTTTTAATGACTTTTCTACTTGTAACACCTCTTATATATTCTGTGACTTGACCAATATCCCTACGCAGTAATTCAATTTTTCGGAGAAGTCTTTTTTCCCAGGGTGCAATTCTGTTACCAGTCCTTCCGTTATTAGTACCCCGTCGTGTTCTGATCTTAACGCCCATTACATTGGCAATTGCTGTATATAGCTGCACAGTAGATTAGAATATGCAGATATTCCAATGTGTGGGCTTCTACGACATAATTGGGTAGGACTTCAGTATTCACAATTTGTAACAGGGCACCTAGTTTCTTACAAGAGTTTATTCGTGGTAGCGGTGGTCTGCTAAGTGGATTTGTTCCATTAAACTCTTGTACGGCACGAGCCATTTCGTTCTCTAGACTATTGCGCAACTCGTTGTTTTCCTGCTGTGTATTGTCAGGTTGAGTTTCTGGTATGGGAATCTCAGGAATCTGCTCATCAAGGATTTCATTAGGGACTTGATCTAAAACTAGCTCTTGGTTATTAATCTCCCGTTCGACTTCGCTTTTGATCGTATTACGTCTAGTCTCTGGGATAAGGTTGTTTCTTACGATTACCCGGTATTGATCTGATACTCTTTGCTCCGATACTTGAATATCTGGGTACTCCCTGCAAAATTCGGCATACAGCTGTTGTCTGTAGCCGATCGTTTCTTGACCGAGGTTTGTCACCTTATAATAGAAGCGCAAAATGCTTTCGTTAATGGACACAGTCCATTTCATGCGCTGCCTCGGTCGTCCCGCTTGAGTGAGCGCCAGCTGATGTTCCGGCGCAGCACCTTCAGCGAGTGGAGCCCTTGCTGTTGTTTGGCTCGCTTGTGGTTGTTGTTACATTATTATTATTATTATCCCAGATTTAGCCATACGGCTCACACTCCCTCTAAGGGGAAAATTGACTCATCCCAGATACCTACGGTATCAAAAGGATTGAGCTCTGGTGGGACTCTTTCCGTGTTATCGAGCCCTAGGTGACTTGGTATGCAGGTGTATCTCCCAAAAACTTTCGTACACATCTGGCTGTTGCGAGTAGTACAGCTTTCTGCATGGTCTTGTAAAGATGTTCATTTACACCCAGCCTTTTTATGCTTTCGAGGAGGTTCTTCGGAATTACTCCAGTAGTAGACATAACAATAGGTATCGTCTGGGTACTTTGCATTCTCCATTGCCTTCGTATTTGAATTTCTAGATCTCTGTACTTGGCGATCTTTTCAGTGAATTTACTACGTAGATTATTTTTGTTAGGTATCGCTACATCAATTAGTGTTGTTTGTCTTGTTAATTTATTAACTAGTACGAGATCTGGTCTATTATGTGCTACTGTTTGGTCTGTGAGCACAGTGCGGTCCCAGTATAGCTTGTAGTTGCCATCCTCAAGCATACTCTCAGGGACGTATTGATAGTACGGGAGATGGTCCGTTTGGAGAAGTCCCAGCTTGATAGCTATCTCTTGATGAAGGATTTTTCCCACTGCGTCATGTCGTTCCTTGTATTCAGTTGCAGCGAACGCCTGGCAGCCCCCTGTAAGATGTTGGATGGTTTCTTGGGCTTGACATCCATATCGGCATCTGTCGTTTTGAACCTGAGGGTCTTTGATGATATATTTCAGGTAGTTTCTGGTTGGTATAACCTGATCCTGAATGGCCAGTAATGAACCCTCCGTTTCAGGGAACATCTTTCCTGATGTCAACCAGTAGTTCGACGCTATATTGTCGACATAATCTTGGCTGACCTCATTGGGATGTCGCCCGTGCAAAGGTTTACCCATCCAGGCGCGCACTTTTTCGTCCTTAGTAAGGTGGTTTATGCGCAGTTCTGCTTCCCTCAGTTTGATCGGTGTTGTGTCATCTACTTCGCAGATAGCGCGATGTAGAGTAGATGTCTCAGCCTGCATCTGAAAATAAGTTCTTAAATTAGCAATTTGTTTATCTAATTGCTCACCTATATCCATAAGTCCTCTTCCTCCTAAATACCGGGGTAATGTCGTTCGTTCTACTGCACTTTTAGGGTGGTGTTTTTGTGCCTTTGTGAGGTGTGTTCGTACTTTTCGCTGAAGATTTTCTATATCCGTTTTTGTCCACTTAACAATACCAAATGAATATCTAAGCGCGGAACAAGCGTAGGTGTTTAGTGCCTTAAACAAATTTTTACTGTTAAGCTGTGAACGAAGCAGCTGTTTTACCCTTCTTATAAACTCAGTAGTTATCTCAGTTTTCATTTGCTTATGGTCAATTTTCCGCGCCTGCTTTACTCCAAGATATTTGTACATATCGTTGTCGCCCATGGCCACGATGTCGGCCATTTTGCATATCGAATCCACCGGGCTGTACCTTTCCTCTGACTATATTCAAAACACGGCACTTGTCTAGACCGAACTGCATACTAATATCATTAGAAAATGTTTCTACAGTTTTTAGCATCTCTTCTAGGTGTTCTCGAGTGGAAGCCATTAATTTCAAATCATCCATATACAACAGATGATTGAGCTTCGCTACCACAGTATTATTGCTTTTAATGCTAAAACCTGAGTCAGTGGAGTTTAATAGCTGGGAAAGGGGGTTCAAAGCTAAACAGAACCACAATGGACTCAACGAGTCTCCTTGAAATAATCCCCGGTTGATTGCGATATTTTCGTTTTCGATATTGTTTTCACCAGGTATTTGGAGGTGAATTTTAGTCTTCCAATCTCTCATTATATGCCTTAAAAAAAGGTCACTATGTTATCATCTACTTTGTATATTTTCAATACATCTATTAGCCATTCATGCGGTACTGAATCAAAGGCCTTTTTATAGTCAATAAAAGCACTAAAAAGGTTCCTTTTTTTAGTGAATGCCTGGTTAGAAATGACTGAGTCGATGATAAGCTGTTCTTTGCAACCCATGGAACCCTTAGCGCATCCATTCTGTTGAGGCTCTATGATATTGTTTAGAGCACAGTGTTGGTAGATACGCCGGGTTACACAGGATGTGACCAATTTATACAAAGTTGGAAGACAAGTAATTGGGCGGTACTTGGATGGATCTTGGGTGTTATTTTGATCCTTGGGTATTAAATAAGTAGTTCCCTGAGTTAGAAATGATGGTAATTCCTGCGGATTAGAAATAACATGATTAATTAATGTTGATAAGCACTCATGAATACTCCAAAACTTTTTAAGCCAGAAGTTCTGAACTCCGTCTGGTCCAGGAGATTTCCAGTTATGAAGCTCTTTGATGACATTTGAGACTTCTTCAGTCGTGAATGGTTCGTAGTTAGCAGTGACGTAGTGGTGACAGTTGTGCGTCGTATCTTCTATCCAGCCAGCATTGTTGTTAAAAGCAGCTGGTGTGGAGAGTTGATTTCCCCAAAACTCATGAATTCCTTCTTGGCTTGGGTAAGACTTGTCGACACTTTCTACGGTGGAATTGAGTTTTCGGTAGAACGCCTTCTCAGAGTTCTCAAAAAGTGCATTGTCACATTTTCGGTTGTTACTAACTTTATACCTTCTTAATCGTCCTGAATAGACGGAGAGTTTTTGTTTTAATGTATCCAGACATTGTTGGGCTGTGTTATTTTCTGGATCGTATCTCGAGTGTCTTGCAGTGCTCCGCATTATTTCTTCAGCTCTTTTAATGACTTTTCTACTTGTTACACCTCTTATATATTCTGTGACTTGACCAATATCCCTACGCAGTAATTCAATTTTTCCGAGAAGTCTTTTTTCCCAGGGTGCAATTCTGTTACCAGTCCTTCCGTTATTAGTACCCCGTCGTGTTCTGATCTTAACGCCCATTACATTGGCAATTGCTGTAGCCGCACAGTAGATTAGCTTATGCAGATACTCCAATGTGTGGGCTTCTACGACATAATTGGGTAGGACTTCAGTATTCACAATTTGTAACAGGGCACCTAGTTTCTTACAAGAGTTTATTCGTGGTAGCGGTGGTCTGCTAAGTGGATTTGTTCCATTAAACTCTTGTACGGCACGAGCCATTTCGTTTTCTAGACTATCGCGCAACTCGTTGTTTTCCTGCTGTGTATTGTCAGGTTGAGTTTCTAGTATGAGCATCTCAGGAATCTGCTCATCAAGGATTTCATTAGGGACTTGATCTAAAACTAGCTCTTGGTTATTAATCTCCCGTTCGACTTAGCTTTTGATCGTACTGCGTCTAGTCTCTGGGATAAGGTTGTTTCTTAGAATTACCCGGTATTGATCTGATACTCTTTGCTCCGATACTTGAATATCTGGGTACTCCCTGCAAAATTCGGCATACAGCTGTTGTCTGTAGCCGATCGTTTCTTGGCCGAGGTTTGTCACCTTATAATAGAAGCGCAAAATGCTTTCGTTAATGGACACAGTCCATTTCATGCGCTGCCTCGGTCGTCCCGCTTGAGTGAGCGCCGGCTGATGTTCCGGCGCAGCACCTTCAGCGAGTGGAGCTCTTGCTGTTGTTTGGCTCGCTTGTGGTTGTTGTTCTTGTTGTTGGGCTGTAGCTGTTTGTGTGACAGGGGCCCGCCTCCTCAACACCCTGCCACCGACGTCCCGCATGCTGTCACGTCCAGCGTCGGCTCCAGACGTGCCCTGGCGATCCCCAGGCAGCGGCCCTAAACATAAACTATTACTCTCCATTCTCATGGGTGTGCATTTTATACCTACTGCCAGGTGTCAGTTTTTGTTCCACGGCAAGTATTCCTGCTACTCTCTGGGTATTGGCGCTACGAATACCCAGAAAGCATCCCCCATTCGCAGGGGGCCGCGCCTGATAGAAGAACTGACATAAAACTCCCACAGTTCGACTTATTATTATTATTATCCAGATTTAGCCATACGGCTCACACTCCCTCTAAGGGGAAAATTGACTCATCCCAGATACCTACGGTATCAAAAGGATTGAGCTCTGGTGGGACTCTTTCCGTGTTATCGAGCCCTAGGTGACTTGGTATGCAGGTGTATCTCCCAAAAACTTTCGTACACATCTGGCCGTTGCAAGTAGTACAGCTTTCTGCATGGTCTTGTAAAGATGTTCATTTAGACCCAGCCTTTTTATGCTTTCGAGGAGGTTCTTCGGAATGACTCCAGTAGTAGACATAACAATAGGTATCGTCTGGGTACTTTGCATTCTCCATTGCCTTCGTATTTGAATTTCTAAATCTCTGTACTTGGCGATCTTTTCAGTGAATTTACTACGTAGATTATTGTTGTTAGGTATCGCCACATCAATTAGTGTTGTTTGTCTTGTTAATTTATTAACTAGTACGAGATCTGGTCTATTATGTGCCACTGTTTGGTCTGTGAGCACAGTGCGGTCCCAGTATAGCTTGTAGTTGCCATCCTCAAGCATACTCTCAGGGACGTATTGATAATACGGGAGATGGTCCGTTTGGAGAAGTCCCAGCTTGATAGCTATCTCTTGATGAAGGATTTTTCCCACTGCGTCATGCCGTTCCTTGTATTCAGTTGCAGCAAATGCCTGGCAGCCCCCTGTAAGATGTTGGATGGTTTCTTGGGCTTGACATCCATATCGGCATCTGTCGTTTTGAACCTGAGGGTCTTTGATGATATATTTCAGGTAGTTTCTGGTTGGTATAACCTGATCCTGAATGGCCAGTAATGAACCCTCCGTTTCAGGGAACATCTTTCCTGATGTCAACCAGTAGTTCGACGCTATATTGTCGACATAATCTTGGCTGACCTCATTGGGATGTCGCCCGTGCAAAGGTTTACCCATCCAGGCGCGCACTTTTTCGTCCTTAGTAAGGTGGTTTATGCGCAGTTCTGCTTCCCTCAGTTTGATCGGTGTTGTGTCATCTACTTCGCAGATAGCGCGATGTAGAGTAGATGTCTCAGCCTGCATCTGAAAATAAGTTCTTAAATTAGCAATTTGTTTATCTAATTGCTCACCTATATCCATAAGTCCTCTTCCTCCTAAATACCGGGGTAATGTCGTTCGTTCTACTGCACTTTTAGGGTGGTGTTTTTGTGCCTTTGTGAGGTGTGTTCGTACTTTTCGCTGAAGATTTTCTATATCCGTTTTTGTCCACTTAACAATACCAAATGAATATCTAAGCGCGGAACAAGCGTAGGTGTTTAGTGCCTTAAACAAATTTTTACTGTTAAGCTGTGAACGAAGCAGCTGTTTTACCCTTCTTATAAACTCAGTAGTTATCTCAGTTTTCATTTGCTTATGGTCAATTTTCCGCGCCTGCTTTACTCCAAGATATTTGTACATATCGTTGTCGCCCATGGCCACGATGTCGGCCATTTTGCATATCGAATCCACCGGGCTGTACCTTTCCTCTGACTATATTCAAAACACGGCACTTGTCTAGACCGAACTGCATACTAATATCATTAGAAAATGTTTCTACAGTTTTTAGCATCTCTTCTAGGTGTTCTCGAGTGGAAGCCATTAATTTCAAATCATCCATATACAACAGATGATTGAGCTTCGCTACCACAGTATTATTGCTTTTAATGCTAAAACCTGAGTCAGTGGAGTTTAATAGCTGGGAAAGGGGGTTCAAAGCTAAACAGAACCACAATGGACTCAACGAGTCTCCTTGAAATAATCCCCGGTTGATTGCGATATTTTCGTTTTCGATATTGTTTTCACCAGGTATTTGGAGGTGAATTTTTGTCTTCCAATCTCTCATTATATGCCTTAAAAAGGTCACTATGTTATCATCTACTTTGTATATTTTCAATATATCTATTAGCCATTCATGCGGTACTGAATCAAAGGCCTTTTTATAGTCAATAAAAGCACTAAAAAGGTTCCTTTTTTTAGTGTATGCCTGGTTAGAAATGACTGAGTCGATGATAAGCTGTTCTTTGCAACCCATGGAACCCTTAGCGCATCCTTTCTGTTGAGGCTCTATGATATTGTTTAGAGCACAGTGTTGGTAGATACGCCGGGTTACACAGGATGTGACCAATTTATACAAAGTTGGAAGACAAGTAATTGGGCGGTACTTGGATGGATCTTGGGTGTTATTTTGATCCTTGGGTATTAAATAAGTAGTTCCCTGAGTTAGAAATGATGGTAATTCCTGCGGATTAGAAATAACATGATTAATTAATGTTGATAAGCACTCATGAATACTCCAAAACTTTTTAAGCCAGAAGTTCTGAACTCCGTCTGGTCCAGGAGATTTCCAGTTATGAAGCTCTTTGATGACATTTGAGACTTCTTCAGTCGTGAATGGTTCGTAGTTAGCAGTGACGTAGTGGTGACAGTTGTGCGTCGTATCTTCTATCCAGCCAGCATTGTTGTTAAAAGCAGCTGGTGTGGAAAGTTGATTTCCCCAAAACTCATGAATTTCTTCTTGGCTTGGGTAAGACTTATCGACACTTTCTTCGGTGGAATTGAGTTTTCGGTAGAACGCCTTCTCAGAGTTCTCAAAAAGTGCATTGTCACATTTTCGGTTGTTACTAACTTTATACCTTCTTAATCGTCCTGAATAGACGGAGAGTTTTTGTTTTAATGTATCCAGACACTGTTGGGCTGTGTTATTTTCTGGATCATATCTCGAGTGTCTTGCAGTGCTCCGCATTATTTCTTCAGCTCTTTTAATGACTTTTCTACTTGTTACACCTCTTATGTGTTCTGTGACTTGCCCAATATCCCTACGCAGTAATTCAATTTTTCCGAGAAGTCTTTTTTCCCAGGGTGCAATTCTGTTACCAGTCCTTCCGTTATTAGTACCCCGTCGTGTTCTGATCTTAACGCCCATTACATTGGCAATTGCTGTAGCTGCACAGTAGATTAGCATATGCAGATACTCCAATGTGTGGGCTTCTACGACATAATTGGGTAGGACTTCAGTATTCACAATTTGTAACAGGGCACCTAGTTTCTTACAAGAGTTTATTCGTGGTAGCGGTGGTCTGGTAAGTGGATTTGTTCCATTAAACTCTTGTACGGCACGAGCCATTTCGTTTTCTAGACTACCGCGCAACTCGTTGTTTTCCTGCTGTGTATTGTCAGGTTGAGTTTCTGGTATGGGAATCTCAGAAATCTGCTCATACAAGGATTTCATTAGGGACTTGATCTAAAACTAGCTCTTGGTTATTAATCTCCCGTTCGACTTCGCTTTTGATCGTATTGCGTCTAGTCTCTGGGATAAGGTTGTTTCTTACGATTACCCGGTATTGATCTGATACTCTTTGCTCCGATACTTGAATATCTGGGTACTCCCTGCAAAATTCGGCATACAGCTGTTGTCTGTAGCCGATCGTTTCTTGACCGAGGTTTGTCACCTTATAATAGAAGCGCAAGATGCTTTCGTTAATGGACACAGTCCATTTCATGCGCTGCCTCGGTCGTCCCGCTTGAGTGAGCGCCGGCTGATGTTCCGGCGCAGCACCTTCAGCGAGTGGAGCTCTTGCTGTTGTTTGGCTCGCTTGTGGTTGTTGTTCTTGTTGTTGGGCTGTAGCTGTTTGTGTGACAGGGGCCCGCCTCCTCAACACCCTGCCACCGACGTCCCGCATGCTGTCACGTCCAGCGTCGGCTCCAGACGTGCCCTGGCGATCCCCAGGCAGCGGCCCTAAACATAAACTATTTGTCTCCATTCTCATGGGTGTGCATTTTATACCTACTGCCAGGTGTCAGTTTTTGTTCCACGGCAAGTATTCCTGCTACTCTCTGGGTATTGGCGCTACGAATACCCAGAAAGCATCCCCCATTCGTAGGGGGCCGCGCCTGATAGAAGAACTGACATAAAACTCCCACAGGAGTTATTATTATTATTATTATTATTATTATTTATGAGCCAAAGCCTTCTTCAGAACAATCCTCTATTCGCCCCTGTCTCTGGCAACTCTTCTCCATGCTCTAATTCCAATATATTTTAAATAAGTTTCTATGTTGTCTTGGTACCTAAGTCTCGGTCTTCCTCTTACTCGTTGTCCTATCGGCCCTCTTCCGTCAAAAACTTTTCTGACTATGGCATCTTCCTCTCGCCTGTTTACATGACCTATCCATCTAAGGCGTGCTACCTTAATGAATTGTACAACGTCAGGTTCTCCAAAATTTTTATACAACTCAAAGTTGTAACTCCTGCGCCACAAACCTTGTTCTTTTATGCCACCATATATTCGTCTTAAAATTTTTCGCTCAAAACATTTGAGCAGTTCTTAATCATTCTGAGTAAGTGACCAAGTTTCTGAGCCATATGTTAGCAATAGTCTTATTAGTGTTTTGTAGACAGTCAATTTAATTTTCTAGGTATTTTTGAGGCCATCTGTCTTCTTAAGCCATAGTAGCACTTATTGGTGAGCACTATTCTTCTTTTAATTTCTTCACTGACATTATTATCTTTGGTTAGCAGCGAGCCTAAGTATATGAAGGTGTCGACACCTTCTAGTTCTAGTTTCTAGGTGGTCAATTATTATTCTTGTAGGTGTCGGGTTGTTTGACCTAGTACAACACATATATTTGGTCTTTTGAACATTTATATTTAGCCCCATTCTCTGTGCAGATGCTCTTAACGACCGAAATGCTTCAGTCAGAGATTCTTTAGATCTACCTATGATGTCTATGTCATCTGCGTATCCGACAATTTGTACTGATTTGTTAAAGATAGTACCATTCGTATTAATTTGGGACTCTCGAATTATTTTTTCTAATGCCAGGTTAAATAAGAGACACGATAGTCCATCACCCTGTCTTAGTCCATTTTTGCAATGGAAGGGTCTTGAGAAATCGTTCTCGATCTTTACCACGCTCTCTGCTCATGTGAGCGTAAGTTTAGTTAATTGGACAAGATAAAGCGGTATTTTAAATTCTACCATCGCAAGTACAAGTTTACCTCTATTAACTGAGTCGTATGCGGCTTTGAAGTCCACGAATATGCGGTGGGTGTCGACGCCGAACTCTAGGGTTTTTTCAAGGATCTGCCTCACTGTGAGCGATTTGGTATGAATATAATATAAACATTAAGAGAACCAAAGTGAGGTCAATCCAAAAAAACCAAAATATACCTCAACTTTCCACAATAAACGGGCACATTTTAGAACAGGTCAATAGATTTAAGTACCTGGAAAAGAGACCTATCTAGAATGGAACAGGCCAGAAAATCTTTTGAAAAAATCAAAAAATGCTTTGTGATTGGACATGGACCCTTAAAACATCAACCGTAAATAAATTGGAGGTCTTTGAAATCTACCGGAGAATTCTGAAAATTTCATGGACATCGCATACCTCAAACGAAGAAGTGCTGCATAGAATAAGGGAAGGAAAGAGAACTTTTCAACACAGTGAAAGTTAGAAAAACATCATACCTAGTCCACATACTGAGAAATAATAAGTACCAATATGCTCAACCAATAGTGAAAGGAAATATCGAGAGAACGAGAAGAGTAGGAAGGAAAAGGCTATCGTGGCTAATTAGAGTAGCCAACCTCCATTGAGGAGAGGGCACTTCAAGAAGAAGAAGAGATTAAGGTTGTACCCAGAAATTGGTTCCACGGTAGAAGTCTTCAGATTTTTGAATCTGGGACTTCTCATTTCAAGAAAATTTGTTAAAATTTTCTTGATCCTTAGAAAGGCGTAATGTAAGGCGAAACTAGTCTAGTTTCTAATGCAGCCAAAGGTAAACTTTTAAACATACACTCGGGTGCAAAAAATCGATCCACTGAAAATTTGGTAATTTTTGATGTCTGGAATTTCCTAAACCTGTTTTCCGATTTAAGTGATTTTTTTATCATGTTATAGCCATATTCATTAACAATATCGCTGTAATAATATTGTTACCAGACAGGTAAACTGTCATTGTACACCGGCTGTACGAATCAAACTGTGTTTTTTTCTCAAAGTGCGCATCACCCTGTGGACTATTCTAGCGTTTATAAAATACTGAAATTAAAAACCAACTATAGCCTCAGGTTTTCTTAACATTCTGTTTTTAGATTCATTCGCTTATGTTGGATAATAAAAAAGTTAGGTACTTTAACAACTGGCCATGTTCGTCATCAGTACAGGGTGTTTCGAAATAAGTGCGGCAAACTTTAAGGGGTAATTTTACACATGAAAATAATGACAGTTTACTTTATAATCTTATGTGCGCAAACGCTTCATTTCCGAGATACGGGATGTTCAATTTTTTTACAAACTGACGATTTATTTATTGCTTTAAAACCAGTTGAGATATGCAAATCAAATTTGGTGGGTTTTAAGACGTAGTTATTGCACATTTTTTGACATACAATTAAGACTTTAATATTTACCATTAGCGCGCAAACGGGTATTCTAACCGATCATATTACCCGTATACACGCCAATGGTGAATATAAAATTCTTAATTGTATGTCAAAAAATGTGCAATAACTACGTCTTAAAACCCACCAAATTTGATTTGCATATCTCAACTGGTTTTAAACTGTCATTATTTTCATGTGTAAAATTACCCCTTAAAGTTTGCCGCACTTATTTCGAAACACCCTGTACTGATGACGAACATGGCCAGTTGTTAAAGTACCTAAGTTTTTATTACCCAACATAAGCGAATGAATCTAAAAACAGAATGTTAAGAAAACCTGAGGCTAATAGTTGGGTTTTAATTTCAGTATTTTATAAATGCTAGAATAGTTTACAGGGTGATGCGAACTTTGAGAAAAAAACACAGTTTGATTCGTACACCCGGAATACAATGCCAGTTTACCTTTCTAGCAACAATATTATTACAGCGATATTGTTAATGAATAAGACTATAACATGGTAAAAAAATCACTTAAATCGGATGACAGGTTTAGGAAATTCGAGACATCAAAACTGACCAAATTTTCAGTGGATCGATTTTTTTGCACCGGAGTGTATTATATGGATGGACATAATGCCTTTTAGATGCGTTGAAACTATGTACATAATATGTTGATGTTAATATATTGGACAATGTTAACATATGTAGAATATAATATAAAATAAAACTTTTTCTTTTTCAAAATTTATTTTAGACATTATTCGCGTTAAAAAATATTGGCCAATTGTATATTTTTGAAAGGGATAAGGTGCCGACATGATGATGTAATGTTATCTAAAATAATTGATATCTTATTTTCAATTTCGACCGATATGCGATGATGCATTGACCTCTTTTTATTATTACGTACTACTGAACGATTAGATACTTGTACCACGTGAAATAATTATTTATATCTAAATTATAAATTCATACGTAGGTATATACAGAGTTGGGATAAAGTATGGAACCAAGTAAATTTTTTTTTTTTTTTTTTTTTTTTGGTTTTTATGGCATTGACTTGGGTGTCATTTAGCCAGTCACAACTTTTTTTTTTTTGTTTTCTGTTCATACATAAGGAAGGCAATGAGGTCCTTAGAGTTCCATAGCAAACTCTTCTACAGCTCTCTACTCAGTTCAAAAGCTGGCCGCTATGGACTGTCCAAGTTGCTCACCACATTTTCCATTATGTATCTTCTTCTTCTTCTTCTTCTTTTTTCATATGTACATAATATACCAAATTATCAGGATTAACAAGTTTAGAGATTAATTTTAGTTTCACAGATAAATTTCATTAAACAATCATATATATTCTTGCTGTTCAGAGACAATAGATAGGATACATTGAAAGGTGGAAAAACATTACATTTTATTAAATCTTGGATTAAATTATATGTGCATGGAATATATTTTGCGCACTCAAAGAAAGTATGATTTAAGTCACCAACCTTCTGACATTCTGTACAAAGATTTGAATCAAAAACTTTAATTCTTGCTAGATGTAGAGGGAAACAAGCATGCCCAAACTTCATTCTAATTAATGTTGTTATATATCTTCGAGGTACTACGTAATTTTTAAACCAATATATATTTGGAACAGAAGGTTGAATCAGTGAATACTGAGATTTGGATTGTTTACAAAGATCTCGCCATGATTGACTCCACTGATTTTTAACTCGATGCTTAATAGTGTTAACTAAGTCAGATATGCAAAACTTACGATTATGTGAAGTACCATATTCAATGGCTTTTTTAGCCAACCTATCAACATATTCATTATGCGTTAGTCCTATATGAGCCTTAACCCATAAAATGTTCACTCTTCTTTTATTTTTATGAATTTCAAAAAGGATTTTCTTAATTAGTAGGATATAAATATTTGAATTGTTATTGGGAAAATCTATAGTTTGAATAGCAAGAAGAACAGAAAGTGAATCGGAAATAATTGTTGCAGATATATCTTCTGATTCTTTAAAATATTGCAGGGCCTCATAAATTGCTATGGCTTCAGCACTGAAGATAGAAAAATCATGGCCTAACTTAAATATTTTTTCTGTTTTAGTAGCAGGTATGAAAAAGGCACATCCAGTTCCAACTAACGTCTTAGATGCATCTGTATATATATATTTATAGAATCTGGCCAATTATCTAAGAATGTTCTTAAGATGTTAGAGCTAATATTACTGTTTTCATGGTAACTTGGTTTTACTAATTTAACTGTATGTAAAAAAGAATGAAAATCTTCGAGTCCAAAACTATCAATCATGTTATAATCACAGTCAGAATTTAACAGATCTCGAAAAGCCTCGCAAAGGGGAGGAGAGTTCTTTAGCTTCCAGTATTTATTAGTTAAATCCGCTACATTCAGCTTGTTAATATTTTGGTAAAGACCGATATTTAGGTAACGAATTTTCATTAAAAATTTCTGGCTGAGATATTTCCTTCTATAATTGAGTGGAATTTCTAAAGCTTCTACATGTAAAGCTTTATTTGGGGTTGATTTCATAGCTCCCAAACAGATACGGAGTCCTAAGTTTTGTACAACGTCTACTTTGTTTAAAATATGTTTAGAAGCTGAGCCATATAGAATACTACCATAATCAATTATAGATCTAATATATGATCGATAGAAAAGCAAGGAAGTTTCAACATCAGCTCCCCACCAGATCCTTGAAACTGATTTAAGAAAATTTAGACCCTTATTACATCGATTTATCATAAAGTTAATATGTAATTTCCAAGTCAATTTACGATCCAAAATCATTCCCAAATACTTAATGGAAGAAGCAAATGCATAGTCGTAGCCATTAAGTTTTAAATTCTCTATTTTTGGGATATTATGTCGAGTGAAAATACAGACAGTAGATTTATTTTGAGCTATTTCGAATCCGTTTTGATTGAACCATAAATTAACACAACATTGAATTTGTCCTAAGGTTTGAATCGAGTTATCATAAGTTTTGGCCTGTGAATACAGGAGAAAATCATCAGCATATTGTATTATTTGAAATTTAAAAATGTCAGTAGGGACTTTATGCAAATCCGCAGTATACATATTAAACAAAAGGGGACTCAATACTGATCCCTGTGGTAGTCCTAAATTATTATATCTAGGGCCTATCAGTTTATTATAATTAGTTCTTAGATATATCTTTCTGCAGGAATAAAAATTATAAAGAGCTTCAGCCAACTGAGGCGGTATATGAAAATGTTTTATCAATTTTTCCCTTAAAATGTCAAGACTGACATTGTCATATGCACTTTCAATGTCTAAGCATATAGTAGGTAAATAGGTGTTGTTGGAAAATGTGTTTTGAATATCTGTTACTAGTGTAGAAAGTGCGTCTAAAGTACCATATCCTTTTTTATAACCAAACTGAAAATCTGGAAGAAGTTTATTTTTTTCTACCCACCATTCCAACCTGTGTTTTATCATTCGTTCTAGAGTTTTCAACATACAGGACATAAGAGAAATCGGTCTATATGACTGAGCCAAATTTGAGTTTTTACCTGGTTTTAATATTGGTAAAACAATTACATCGTGAAATTGATCAATAACTGATTTATTGCTGATTACACAATTAAAAATATCTAACATTAGAAGTTTGGCAATTTTAGGGAGATGTTGAATCATTGGATATTTAATATTATCAAATCCTGGACTCGTGTTTTTTCGATTTTTTAGAACATATTCTAGTTCTGTAATATTAAAAGGTTCTAGTAAAAAATGGCTTTGCTTTTCTGGAATATAATTATGAGTATTAGGTGGTTTAACAGATGGCGGAGCAATTTTATCAAAGATTTCATCCTCTAAGGTGTTATCCAAATTGTATGCATTTGGAATTGATTTTCTATTTAGTTTTCTGGCTTGCTTCCACAACGTTGTAGTTGGAGTATTTTTGTTTAGAGAAGACACAAAATCTTTCCAACTCTTTTTAGCTATCAATTTTAGATTCTTCTTAGTTTTAGCCATGCTAGCTTGACACTTTATATAATTATTAAAATTAGCATTTTTTTTATATTCTGTCAGTGCTTCTTGCCTTTCTTTAATAATTGTATCACATTCTGTATTCCACCAAGGTGGGGAACAACGAATTTTATTTTTAAAAGTTTTATATTGCGGGATTGAAATGTGCGCAGCATGATTCATACTATCTATTAGAAAGCAATATTTATCAGATGTACTGTCCATTTCGTAAACACTATTAAAAAAATTTTCAACTGAGGTTGTGTATAGAGTCCAATTGGCTTTTCTAATGTTCCACTTACTTCTGGGTATAAACTCTTCAGTTGTAGTACTATCTAATATTTCCATATTGATAATAAAATGGTTAGAGCCTAGTGTGTCAGAATGTATGTACCAGTGGATTTTATTAGCTATGTCAGGAGTAACAAAAGTTACATCAATTGCTGAACTATTTTGATCTGGTCGAGTAAGAACAGTAGGCTCGCCATTATTTATTACGATAAGGTTGAGATCATCTGCAGTATTAATAAGCTGTGTTCAAACTGTGTCGTTGTAACTAGATCCCCAAATAGTATGGTGAGCATTAAAATCTCCTCCTATAATTGCTGAATTATTAACTTGCGAGAAGATGTTTGTCCAATCATTTATTGAACTTTTACTTTTAGGTGGTCTATATATAGATAAAATATTCAGATCCTTTGTTTTATATTTAATTGTTACACCACAAACTTCTATTTCCGTGTTAAAATTAGAGTTTAAATTTAATTCACTAAAAGTAATTGAATTGTGGATGAGAATAGCTACACCACCGAAGCCATCATTTCTGTCTTTTCTAACCAAATTATAATTTTTAAAATGATAACTAATATCTTTTTTGAACCATGTTTCACTAATTAGGAGGATGTCTATACTTTTATTATTTAAATAATGCATTAAACTACCTTTGTTTGATATAGCAGATCTGGAATTCCACTGACTTATTTTTAAATTATGTTGTATTGACATTATGAATTAATTATGAACTGTTCTACTTCTTTAATAATTATTTTGTTGTCTAAGGTTTTTATGTCTTCTACTGTATGAATATTTTTTAAAAAGTTTATTATAAATGTTGCTACAGATTTAGCTAGTTCAGTTTTATTTTCGATATTATTATTCGGTGTATAAGAATTAGTTGGCAAAGGTTGAGACGGTCCAAAAGTGAAGGGGAACATCGGTTTATGAGATGTTGATTCTAAAATAGGTGAATTTGCTTTTATTTTCTTTCCTGAGTGTTCATTTGAATTATTTATATTAGAGTTTGATTGAGTCAAAAATTGAGATCTATTAATTTCTACAGTTGGCCGAGTCGGACCAAGATTTTTGTCATTATTATTAATTGGTAGGGATGGAAATTCTTTTTCATTATTATTTAAACAAGAGAAAGAGTTGGGACTGATGAGTGCCGAAAAGGAGTTTTCACATATTAATCTAGCTTCCACAAAAGTAGTTTTTTGTTCTATCATAATATTCTTAATTTTCTTTTGTTTTTCATAAAATGGACATTTTTTTGATATTGTCACATGTTCGTTATTTTTGCAATGTATACAAAACACACTTTTTTCGCAATGATGGTCTTTATTTTTAATTTCACCGCACTGTATACATAGTTCCTGTGTACTTCGGCATTGCCCTGAAACATGCCCAAATTTTAAACACTTATAACATTGAACAACTCGGCCAAAAAACTGTTCAACAGAAAAATATACTCTATTAAAGGCAACATAATTCGGTAAAATATTGCCTTCAAAAGTTATAATTATAGTTTTTTTGTCCACATATTCAATTTTATCTTCTTTTTGTACCCTACGCTTAGTCCTATATATACTCAAAACATTAGAAGGAGTTTCGATGTTATCCATGAGATATTTCACATCATATCTAGTGTCAACGTCTTTCACCACACCTTTTATTTCTAGTAAATGACTAGGAATATATGCTTTCAAATTTTGTTCTTTAAGTGAGCTGTTATTGACGAGGTTATTTGCCTCTAACCGAGAAGTAAGCAAAACTTTTACACGGTTCCTACCTATACTTTTAATTTCTCGAACATTCGTTAACTTTAATTTTTTAAAAATAAGGTGCCCAATCGTCATTGCATGTAATTTTCCCAAATTAAGATCATCACCAATCCTTTCAATGTAAACCCAAATATTATCAAGATTATACTTATCTGAAAGCAAATTGAATTGTTTAATCTTCGGTCTCGCATTTTGTCCATCATCTTGCATATTCAATTCCATTTTACTAATAATATCACCATTATCCGCAGTCACTCGCGTCACAAGAGACGTCCCTGACTCACTTTTATCCCCCATTTAGGGGGAAATAAGTTTTAAACCACTATATACTGAAATGTTTTTGTTTATAAACACTAAATTAATTATTAACCACTACTTTATCTTCCAAAAAACACCAAAACTTTTATCTTTTACAGGAGCAGATCAAAATATCAACATCAACTTTGACAGTTATTTTGACGTGAACCAAGTAAATATCTTTGAAACGAAAACAACAATATTTATGAAACTTTGCATGCAAGTACAGTGACGCAAAAGGCATCCCATATTTTTTGTTACTACTCCACTTCCGGTTTCACCGGAAATACCCTTAACTTATTTACTTTAAATGGAACACCCTGTATATTTTTGCAGATTTTAAAAGAACTTGTTATTTTTAATTCATACATACCAAGTTTGGAAGAAAAAACTATTAAAACAAGAAATAAATCTCTTTACAGTTAAAAAATAGGTTAATTTATTTACGTTAGACCAATGATATTAAAAATAAAAACAAATAATTTCAAATGTTGAAAATGTTTGCTGTTCACCTCCTGACAACGTGTAAGCCTATAAATAAACTCGTGAGTCACTTTTTGCAAGATTTCTCCACGTATTAGTTCACATTCATCAATTTATTATTCTTTGTCTCAAATCCTGCAAGCATGTTGGGCGCCTAACGTAAACACGTAATTTTAGATAACCCAAAGAACAAAATCTAACGGGTTGAGGTTCGGAGAACGAGCGGGCCACTTTATGAATCCTCTACGTCCAATCCATGGATTTGGAAAATTCACTTCCAAAAAATGAAAATTCACCATAACCTATTATCATTAATATTTCAATAAGATCTTTTCCACTTAAATGAACCATTTTTAATACAACTTATTGCTGTCAATTAGTTCAGTAACAGTTTTAGCTAAATTCAAATAAGTCATGCAGTGCATGTAAACAACAATTTTACTCTACAGTATAGATGGTACTCGTTTATTTCCTATTACGTTGTATTAATACAAAAAATTATCTACAGACACTTTTTAACAAATTTTCTCTACCAAATTTGGTATGTATGAATTAAAAATAACAAGTTTTTTTAAAATCCGCAAAAATTTATAGGGTGTCCCATTTAAATTAAATAAGTTAGGGGTATTTCCGGTGAAACCAGAAGTGGAATAGTAACAAAAAATATGGCAACAGATGCCTTTTGCGTCACTGTAGTTGCACGCAAAGTTTCATAAATATTGTTCTTTTCGTTTCAAAGATATTTGCTGGGTTCCATACTTTATCCCAATCCAGTATAGGTAAATATAGTTATACAAGTTCTCAGGACTTCAGAAGACCCGCTTTATAAAGTTTTCTATAATCTTTTTTATAGAAGCAGTCCATTTTGAGTGTAGAGACAGAGTCCACGATCAAGGATCCTCCCTATCCGTTTCCTCCATATTTTTATTTATACAGTGATGAGCGAGATAATAACCGGCAAAATAACGCAAAAGATGGAAAAAATATTAAGTTGTGAGATAAAAAGAGATGAAACTGGTAGAAATGGGAAATTTAGCGATAATAACGTATAAATTAACATTATATTGATTGTTTCCCACCTTTAGACGTATCAGATGAGTATGTGAACTAAAACTGTCACTGTCACAGTGCTAGGTGCCAAATTCGTCCGATACGTATAAAGGTGGGAAACAACCAATATAATGTAATTTTATTCGTTTATATCGCTAATGTTCTTATTTATTTTATATCAACACCAATGAGTTGGTAGCAGATCACCTACAATACTCATAGAAAGATCAGAATTTGATAATAATTCGAGGGTACAACTGTACAACAACCATAGACATAATAACAATAAATCAAAACGGCAAACAAGTGTATGTTCTCAAAAAAATTGATAGTGTGTAAAAAATGTTTTATTATCAGCTAAGTACTTTCAACACATATAACGTGCCATCATCAGAGCTTCGTCCTCTTATAAAACCTTCATAGAAGAGCAATTGCTAAAACGACACAATTTTTATTGTTAATTACACAATTATTAATCAAAAAAATGTATAGAACATTTTTAGCTTAGAATGAATGTTTTTATCAAATTTTGTGGTCAAAATATAATAAAAAGTTTCCACCCCTGAGATGGGGTGGCAACCACCCCCATGGTAAAAGCGTCTTTCGGCATCATATAGATTTTGATCCATGGAGTATCCACTACTTATTCTCAAATTTTCAAGCAAATCGATCCATTCTGTAAAAATTGCGAGGTGAAAAGCTTCGGTTCCAGGACTATGTATGGGTGTGAGACGTGGATTCTAACCAAAGAAATTGAAAGAAAACTTAGATGTTTTGAGAAAAAAATCCTCAAAAGAATCTTTGGACCTTATCACGACCCTAATAGCAAGCAATACAGAGTGTGAATAAACGCTGAGGTCAAGCAGATGGATAGTGCGAGCGACGTAGTCCAAAAAATTAAATCTCAACGTCTAAGATAAGACCATAGACTTCCCAATAACCGCCTTGCCAAGTTAATCTGGGAGGAACCCCCACAGGAAGAAAGCCCTTAGGACGCCCACGAATGCGATGGAGAGACAATATATGGTCAGATTTAAGAACAATGTGGGTACCCACTGACCCAACTATCATGGACGACCGTTCGAGATGGAAGCGAGTTATGCAGTCAGCCAAGACTCACCCCAGGTTGTAGTGTGCTACCAGAAGAAGAAAAGAAAGTTTGGGGGTGAGTCAACTACTCATCCCTGGAATAAGTATAGTTACGGAACCAACAGATGAGCCTCGGAGTATAAAACGGATTGACCAGTGACGACTATTAGGTAACCAAATATGGAATTCGAGATAGGATCGTGGAATGTCAGAACCTTGACTAAACCGTGCAGAGAAAACTACCAAAGGAGCTGTTTAGATACAAAATCACAATCGTGGCACTTCAAAAAACAAAATGGTTAGGTAATGAGATCATAAGCACATACTATTTTAAGAAGTGGTAAACCAACTGCAAGTGGAAGTAAAGAGCTGAGAATGGCGTTCATAGTGAACAAGAAAGTAAAATGCAGTCTATTAGTCTTTCAGCCGTTAAGTGAAAGAATGTGTAAATTACGAATTAAATAAAGGTTCTTTAATATTACAATTATCAATATGCATTGTCCTACTAAAGAAAAAAAAACTGTTTTATTAACATCTAGAGAGAGCATACAGTCACCAGAAAATGACATAAAAATAATAATCGGTAACATGAGTGCCAAGATTGAAAAAAAACCTAATACTTAGGAACAATTAAATAGGTATGCATAGCCTCCGTGGTAAAACTAATTATCATAATAGAAGCTCATTAATAGAGTCCGCTGCTAAAATACGCATGCTTAGATGCTACATATTTAGCATCTTCCTATACCGTAGAGGGGCAGCCACTCTAACTAAAGCGATGATGAGAAAAGTGGAAGTTTTTTAGATGTAGCTTAACAGAAGAAACCTGAGAATACCTTACGTAGATAAAGTCACGAATAAAGAAGTTGTGCGAAGACTTTCAAAAGAAACAAAATTGAATAATACGATAAACATACGAAAACTACCATTTCTTGGCCACGTGATAAGAGGGAAAAACACCAGCTTCTCCAGAATATCATCCAGGGAAAGATTTTAGGAACGCATAGCTTTGGAAGGTGACGAATGTCATGGCTGCGCAATCTCAGGGAGTGGTTTAATTACTCGTCTAACCAGCTTTTTTGGGCAGCAGTGAACAGAGTTCAAATAATTATGATGCTCGCCAACCTTCGAAAAAAGACGGAACCTTAAGAAGAAGAACAACAAACTACTTTGAACATAAGTACACTCAACGAAAAAGGTACGTAATATCAATAAAAATGTTAATTCAGACAACAAACGCAATACTTAAAATTTGTCCAATTCTTGGTTTTATTGGGACAACAAAACGATGTTCATCAATTCATTAGTTTCGTTCGTTGAGCCAATGTATTACGTTTATTTTAATGGATGAACATTCATTATGTATACCATAATATCACTTTATTGGTGTTACGAACTCTGTTCACTGAGTCAACGAACACTATTTATTGATATTACGAACTCTGTTCACTGAGTCAACGAACACTATTTATTGAAACAACAACGTCGTTAATTGACCGACGAAGACTATTCGTTGTGTCAATAACAGTGTTATTTCTCCTAACGTATTTCGTTTATTTCTACAATTATTTCCGTTTATTGTTACAATTAATTCCGTTCATTCCCACAATAAATACGGGTTTTCTTACAAGCAATTCTATTCATTCTTACAATCAGTTTCGTTCATTCCCACTATGAACGTATTTTATATTAATAATTACTGAATGCAATAGCCCAATGCATGATATTAATTGATTAATAATAATTTTTTCGATCCCCTTTTTTTGTCCTTAACCTAAAGGACTTTACACTGTGTGATTTTTCATATGATTTCACTTATACAGTGTACTGGAATAAGTGTTACACTGCCCCACCCCCTTATTAACTTATTTATTTTTAGCACATAAGCCAAACGCTCGGACAAGTCGATTTTTAAAATGATCAAAGTATATTATAACATCAATGTTTCGAACTTTACACGATCCCTCTTCAGGTGACAGGCGCGGCGTAACCTTGATTTTTTTAATGGGAAAGTACGTCATGTGACAGCTTATTTAAAAGCGTTTGAAGTAGTGAGTCCAAAAATGTATAACACTTTAATCCTTTTTGAGAGCGCAGCTGCAAAATTTCGATCGAATTCTTTTTAAGCGCATTCATTTTTTTTGGAATTCTGAGAAAACTAATAAGTATTTTTGAAAAATTTAAACGCAGAATAAAATATTACATTATTACCGAGGGCAGAAAATCCCTTAGAATAAACAAAAAGTTTCTGTTGAATGGTATGCCTATTTGAAAGTAAAAATCATACTAAATTTTCTTTTTCACCCCTGTGACTTATTAAAATAATCATTATAGAGGTTCTCAGGGACTTCAGACCCTCGATAATACTGTAATATTTTATTTTGAATTTAAATTATCAAAAATAATAATTAGTTTTCTCAGGATTCGAAAAAAATGAATACATTTAAAAAGAATTCGACCGAAATTTCACGATAATAGACACACAAAAACTTCCTTCTACTACGGACTACACTTGAAAACGAAATGCAATTATTATTCGGCACTTCGGTAACACAGAGAAGCTAGGGGTATCACGATAAAAAAAGCCGTTAACTTTCAAATGGTCAAGCAAAACGTTTATTGTCTCAACAACTACGATTATTGTCACAATGAACGCATTGATTGTGGGAATTAAATGCAGTAGTAGATTGATTAATGCATTCGTTGTCACAACAATCAATTTACATCTATTCAATAATCATATATTACTCTATATTAACAACATTTGTACATTGTTTTAATGAAATCTGTACGTTGTCACCATAAACCAAGGTAATTGCTTGTCATCTACGAAATCAAGAACGTGAGTTGCTGCCAGAATTAACAGTATTTATTAAATATACGAAACTAAGTTATTGGCTGAATAAATTGAGTGTTATTGATTAATCTACTCTAGTTATTTTCACAATTATTATTCAATCATTGTGACAATAACCAAATACATTCGTCAATGTCTAAAAGTTCGTTGAAACAACAAATTAAATTGTTGTGACAACGAAATACTATTCAGTAATCACTGTTAATCAATATTACGAACTAAATTTTTTTGAGTGTATAACAACCCGGTGCCGCCCAAAATCCCGACAGCCAAAATCCCGACAGCCAAAATCCCGACGGCCAAAACACCGACACGCCAGAATCCCGACACGTCAGAATCCCGACAGGCCAAAATCCCGACATGTAAATTATTATGTACTTTAAAAGAAAAAAAATTTTAAACACTTCATTTTGTAATATAAAAGCTATACTTACTGAAATGGAAGGTTGTAAGTGACATGATAATATCTATTATTTGAAAGTAAACTTGTAAATTCAGGATTTGATTATACATAAATTATTGGACTATATATATATATATATATATATATATATATATATATATATATATATATATATATATATATGAGCAATATTTCTACTTTTCGGTGAATTTTGTGGGGAGGGTCCTCGGATTTTATTCAAATTTTAGTATGTTATTGGACTTATTGAGAAAACGTCATCCTGAGAGTTACAGCCCCCTAGGGGCCTTAGAGCCCTAGATAGGGCCCGTCAAAGACCCAAAAAAGGTCGTTTTTAGCCTATATTTGACAGGCTGTATATCGACTCCCAGTTAACCGATTTTAACTCACCAAACGTTATTTTCTTTATAATTTTAAGTAGTTTTATCAGTGACAATTTCAAGTCTCTAATTAATAACCTTGATTTTTGGGACCATTTTAAGTAACGCTAAAAATTTCAAAAAATTGCTATTTTCAAAAATTTGTTAAAAATCTAATTTTAATCCGATTTTCTTTTTCTGGTCGGCGGTTTAAACGTAATAAAAAGGTCTTTAAAACAATATTTCAAGAGTTAAAATCCGTTCGGTAGAAGCGGATATACAACAGATTGAAAATGGACATTTTTGTAAAAATCGCGTTTTTATGGATTTTCAAAGTGCTGACACGTTTTGGGGTATATATTAAATTGTACCAAAATTTTTTTAGACGTAACTTTTTATATAAATAATAACTTCGTATTGGAGATTTTCTTGGCCCGGGCCTCTATCTACCTTATATAACCCTCTAAAAATGAGTATTTTGTTACTCAAATGAGGTGACTTAACAAACAACTTACGGCCTATTTATATCAATCAGAGAGCCTGAAGACTTTAACTATTACGGATTAGAAAAGTAGAGATCACATTCTTTTATTTGAGGGCTCACACAAACTTCTAGGTAGCCTAGAAGTACAGTTATGATATTTCAAAGTCCTAACTAAAATTAAAGTATCAATTCTGTGAACGCTACTTTTATAGACTAAGTGCCGCTATGGGTGAAATTTGTTAACTATTTTAGGCACGATAAGAGGCCATAACTTAAACAATAAAACCTAAAAGAAAACGTATGAACACTATACCGTCACTTTTTAGAAGCACATACCTCGACAGTGGCGCATCAAACTTTCCACTTATGAACGGGATAAATAAATTAAAAGGTACCCTTCCTTACACCCAGAATTCAATTTTGTTAATTTTTTAAAGTTCTACGTTATTAAGAAATAAAACTCAGTGTAATTTTAACACACCACCCCCATCCCCCTTCCCCCACCACCAAAAAATCCAAAAAACTGTTTTTTAGGGGATTTTTGGTGATTTTCCCTATTTTATAGACTTCAAAATAGATTAAATTAATGTTTTTTTATAGGTTATATGTCAATTGAAGTAATTGTGTCCTGTAGAATATTTAAAAATTGGATAAATACGTTGAAACCCCCAAAAACCCCCTCGAAAAACAATTTTTTGGATTTTTGAAGATGGAGAACCTTACGGAAACTTCTGAAATAAATTAGAAATATAGCATTTGATAAAATACACAAGATTAAAACAAAATAGTCCAACAGCCATCCCCAAAAAAAGTTTTTCGTTTAAAAGTTTATAAAAATAAAAAAATAATTTTTTTTAGGTTACGTCACTCAACCTACGTGTCTATAAAAAATAGGCATGTTTTGTAAAAGCCACAAGTATGCGTGTGAATTTTTTGAAATTTTAAAATTGATTACATCCCACCTAAAAAAAATAAAAAACGAGAAATGAACTTTTTGATGGTGGGGGTAGGAAAACAGGGGAGGCGGGTTGAAATTACACTGAGTCTTATTTTTGAATCACGTATAACTTTAAAAAATAAAAAAAATAATTCTGGGAGTGAGGGAGGGTACCTTTTAATTTATTTATCCCCTCCATAAGTAGAATGTTTGATGCGCCACTGTCGAGGTGTGTGCCTCTAAAAAGTGAACGGCAGAGTGTTCATAGCTTTTCTTTTAGGTTCTACTATTTAAGTTTTAGGCTTTTATCGTGCTTAAAATAATTATCAAATTTCATCTATAGCGGCTCTTAGTCTATAAAAGTAGCGTTCACAGAATTGATACTTTGATTTTAGTTAAGATTTTGAAATATCATAACTGCACTTCTAGGCTACCTAGAAGTTTGTATGACCCCTTAAATAAAAGGTTTTAATCTCTACTTTTATAATCTGTGATAGATAAAGTCTTCAGGCTATCTGATTGATAGAAATAAGCCGTAAGTTGTTTGTTAAGTTGTCTCATTTGAGTAACAAAATACTCATTTTTAGAGGGTTATATAAGGTAGATAGAGGCTCGGGCCAAGAAAATCTCCAATGAAACGTTATTATTTATATAAAAAAACTGCCTGTAAAAAAATTTTTGTACAATTTAATATATACCCCAAAACGTGTCAGCACTTTGAAAATCCGTAAAAACCCCATTTTTACAAAAATGTCTATTTTCAATCTGTTTTATCTCCACTTCTACTAAACGGATTTTAACTCAAAAAATATCATTTTAAAGCCCTTTTTAATACCTTTAAACTGTCGTCCAGAAAATGAAAATCGGATTAAAATTAGGTTTTTGACAAATTTTTGAAAATAGTAATTTTTTGAAATTTTTAGCGTTACTTAAAATGGTCCCAAAAATCAGGGTTATTGACTAAAGCCTTGAAATTGTCACTGAAAAAACTACTTAAAATTACAAAGACAATGACGTTTGGTAAGTCAAAATCGGTTAAATGGGAGCCGATATACAGCCTGTCAAATATACGGCAAAAACGACCTTTTTTGGGTCTTTGACGGGCCCTATCTAGGGCTCTAAGGCCCCTAGGGGTCTGTAAGTCTCAGGATAACGTTTTTTAAATAGGTCCAATAACATACTAAAATTTGAAGAAAATCCGAGGACCCTCCCCACAAAATTCACCGAAAAGTAGAAATATTGCTCATATATATATATATATATATATATATATATATATATATATATATATATATATACATATATATATATATATATATATATATATATATATATATATATATATATATATGTATATATATATATATATATATATATATATATATATATATATATATATATACAGATATATTCTGTCAATCTGGCACCATTTTTAAGCAAAACATGTCAATGTCGCACCCAATTTGACGATGTGGCACCCGATTTTGGGTGCCAGTACGACAGCGTGTATGTTTTCGTCCTAGGAGTGTACAAGTGTTCCTAATGCAGAATATGTAAAAAACGTAATGGTGCCAGATTGAGACTTTTTCTAAACGGACATATTGATTTGTTCAGGCATTTTTCGATAGAGGGCGCTCTACTATATACAACTGTATGTACCTATATAATTTTAATCAATTTGGCACCAATAAAAAAAGTGGCATAGTGGCACCATAAATCTGACAACCCCGCCTTTCCCTAATATAACCTAACTGATGTTACTTGGCGCCGATTTGTTATACCGCTTAAATCGCTGCGATCAATGGAGATATATATCCGATTCTATGTAATAAAGTATTTTCAAAGGTGCTCTTTGTGTGCAGTAAATCAAAGTGAGTGCAATAAACAATAAATTGGATGTTAACATGAGAGACAGAACGAAAAGAATACTTAAATTATTAGACGACAAAGTACAAGATAACTAACCTAACCTAATTATAATAATAGTAATACAGTATTAACCCTTTAACGTTTAGTGTTTATATTTGAAGCCACTAATGGTAGGCAAGCCCAAGCGGAGATTTTTGCAGTTACTCGAGCGCGTCATATTATCATATGGGTAGAATCCTGGTACCCTGCAGATGTACGTCTACTATATATTGGCTCTTACAGGGGAGTTCGTTAAGGGGGGGCCGAAAAAAAATCTATCCTTAAAAAACTCCAAATTGTCAGATTAAGATAATGTAAGTTAAATAAATGAAAAAGAGTGTATATTTCAAAAATCAGACGATTTGAGCCGGGCGTAAGGAAATGGGTGAGTCCCAAAATTTCACAAGAAAAAAGCGAATATTTCGCGAAATAAATGACAGATCGAAAAACTAAAAAATTTGTGCTCAATATTTTTTATAAATCTATCGAATGATACTATACACGACTTCCCACATAAAGGGGTGGGGGGGATTTTATATTTTAAATACGAATCCCGCGATATTTCGCGAAATGAACATCAGATCGAAAATCTGTAAAATACCCTTATTCAATATTTTTAAAAAATCTATAGAATGGCACCACACACGACCTCCCACGGAGGTGGGGTGGTGGGTTACTTTAAAATCCTAAATAGGAGCCCCCATTTTTTATTGCAGATTTGGATTCCATACGTAAAAATAAGTAACTTTTATGCGAAACATTTTTTCGAATTATGGATAGATGGCGTCATAATCGGAAAAAACGATTGTTGGAAATGGAAAACTAAATTAAAAAATGGCATGCGCCTAATAAAATTGAAAACTTTACTTAACTTTTTTTGGTTTTGGGACCTACTCTTCACAACCCAATAGGTCCCCAAAGCGCTCGAGTGACTGCAAATTTATCATACTTTGCTCCATTACCACAAAGAATACTCTAAAAGCATTAATTTTTTTCTTGTAAGAACTGAGTCATTCTATTGTGGAATGAAGTGGAGAAACTAACGTGGTTTTTTATCTAATGAAACTTTTTATTTATTTGATGAAATAGAATCGCCAAGATAAATGTACAGATTTAAAATCCATATATACAGAGAGATTCTAAATTATGGAATAAATTCCTTTTATGGTCACTTTGGAGAAAAATCCCGAGACAGGTCGATTTTTAATTTTAAAGTATGATTTTTTGACATATATGTCATAATAGTAACGTCATCCATTAGGGCGTGATGACGTAATCGATGATTTTTTTTAAATGAGAATAGGGGTCGTGTAGTAGCTCATTTAAAAGGTTATTTAATTCTCTATTCGGTAATATGAACATAATCCTTATTTATAAAAAGTGGCCAAAAAAATTATTTTTGAATTAAATTATTTGCTGCAAAAAGGAGAATGTATGTATTTTATTTAACTCAAAATACATTCTACTACTGTGAGAAAAGAGAAAAATATGTTTATTTGATAAATAAACATTGCCTTTCGCTTAAATTAAATGTTCAAACTGCCAACAAGTAGGTGAGTGGCTGTTTGACATTTAATTTATGCGAAAAGCAATGTTTATGTATGAAATAAACATTTTTTTTTATATTTTCTTACATCAGTAAAATGTATTTTGAGTTAAATAAATTACATATCTAGTTATATTCTTCTTTTTGCGCCAATTAATTTATTTCAAAAAAATATATTTTTGGCCATCCTGTATAAATAATAATGTTATTGTTTATATTACTGACTAGAGAATTGACTAACCTTTCAAATGAGCTACCACACGAGCCCCGTTTCCATTTTTAAAAAGTCATCGATTACATCAAACGCCCAAATGAATGAAGTCACTATTACCTATATTATATAATATGTCAAAAAATCATAATTTAGAAATAAAAATCGACCTGTCTCGGGATTTTTCTCCAAAGTGGACTGTTTTCGATAAATTGAATTTATTCCATTATTTTAAACATCTCTATACAGGTGAGTCCACGAGTCTTTACCCGTGCGTTATCCTTTAAAGTTAAAGCATACGAAATAAGTCGAAAAATTTACTAAACGCAACAGCAAGTGAGAGTAAGTAGCTACTGTTCCAATCACGGGTTAAAATTTGACGTTATCAAATAAATTAAATGGCAAATGTAAGTTTCGCTTTAAAATTTTGGTGCAGAATTACAGCTACATTTGAAGTAGGTTAATAAATTCTTTTATTATCATTGATTAATAAATAAATAAGCAATTTATAAAAAAAAATTAATAACATATTTTCTATTTGATATTTTATTCACTTTGGCGGAACATTGAACACAAGCATTCCTTAACTGTGTCAATGAGGTTAGTTGTCAAAATTAATCGTAAAATAACAGAAACTTATTATAAAATTTCAAAGTCCAATATAAAATTAGTTGGGAAAACAACTGTTTGTATACTATAAAAAACTTCAACAAACTGACAGCCATAAATGTAAACAAACGAAAACGTCAGAAATTGTACTTAAAATATGTGAAAACATCCCCAATCGTCCTTTTTTGTACCTATCTCTTTTCATTGTACTGAGCGTAGATCCTTCATAAAAATAACATGTGTTTTTACTTAATAAGAGGCGGTAACTGGTTTGTCATTAGTTTCATGCGTGGAACAGAATGATGCTAGATAAAAAGTATGTGTTTTATCTCGCCAGGTATTCATAAGGCACGGGTACAGACTCGTGGACTCAGTGCATATACAGTGATGAGTGCGCTAATAACTGGCAAAATCACGTAAAAGATAGAAAACATTAAGTTATTAGATAAAAAAAATGAAACTAGTAGATGTGGGAAGTTTAGCGACAATAACCTATAAATTTACATTATATTTACTGTTTCCCACCTTTAGACGTATCGCACGAGTTTAGCAACTGCCACTGTGAGAGTGACTGTTTTAGTTGATATTCTCCTCTGATACGTCTAAAGGTGGGAAACAATAAATAGAATTTAAATTTATACGTTTTTATCGCTAAATTTCCCAACTCTACTAGTTTCATTTCATTCTATCTCACAATTTAATATGTTTTCCATCTTTTGCGTTATTTTGCCGATTATTAGCGAGCTCATCAATGTATACAAAAGTGACTACATATTAGGTACAGTTATTATTGTTTGGGTGGAAATGATAGCTTTTCTCTAGCTTTGAAATTTACAAGACGTCAAAAAATTGTCCTGTGTATAAGATCAGTATATCAAAAAAATATAGTTTTTATATACTTGGAAAGCAAAAATTCTATAGAAAATCATATTAAAAAATAAACTTTTTGTCTTCAAACAAAAACAAACACCAGCGCAATAAGAAACAACAAACCATGGTTTTGTCAAGAAGTCAAAGAACTCGCAGAACAAAAGAGAAAATGCTATATGTGTTACAAAAGTACCGGAACGCAGGAACAACGCGCCATCTATATAGAAAAAACAAACAGAATAAATTCGCTAATAAGAACAATAAAAAGAGAGCATTGAATCAAGTTCACAAGTGACATGGATCACTACAACTTCGGAGCACAGAGGAAAGTTTGGAAAATGCTAAAAAACAGAGAAAAAAACCAATAAATGAATTTGCACAGACAATAGGGATACCAACTGAGACATGGAAAAATATTTCAAAGAACCCTACGAAGGTGAAGAAGCCAATGACGAACACGATTACAAAACAGAAGACAGGTATATCACTAAAGAAACTGAAGGAGAAGCGAGAATGAAGATCTTAAAGAATAGACGATCGCCAGGTACTGATGGAATACCGAACGAACTGCTGAAATACAGCGGTCAGAAAGTCAATAATTATTGTCTCACAACATTGTTTAACAACATTTTAGACAGAGCAGAGATACCACAAGATTGGCACACCAGTATCACAATACCCATCTTTAAGAAAGGACAAATATCATATCCGGACAACTACAGAGGAATAACTCTCTTAAATAAGACAATAAAGTTATTCACAGGCATATTCAAGGATAAATTGGATTTACAGACAAAGAGCAGAGAAGAACAGGAAGTATTCAGAAAACTCAGGTCGACGACAGATGCAATATTTGTCATGAAACAAGTGAAAGAGAAGTAGATAAAATATAACAAACCCGCATATATTTATTTCGTAGACCTAACGAAAGCATTTGACAGTCATAAAACCAATGAACAATAACAGCACGACAAAAATTAAAACAGACGACACCACTACGGCCAACATACCAACACCAGTGGGAATCAGACAGAGAGACAGCCTCAGTCCATTTCTATTCAATATACTAATGGATGAAATAATAGAAGATGTGGAATTGCTACAACTAGGATACAGACTTGGTCACAGTAGAATCAGTGTAGTGTGCTAAGCGAATGATGCAGCCCTGATTTCAGAGGATGAGTATGACCTACAAAGACAACTTTATCGATTCTACCAAGCATGACGACGACTTACATGAACATATCCACTCAGAAAACAAAATGCATTACCATTGCGAAACGTTAAATTAGGTGCAAGCTCATGGTAAAGAGGAAACCCATAGAACAGCTAAACCAGTTTAAATATCTAGGTGTAGACTTATCAAGTTATGCCCTAACCAGAGACTTAAGAGGACAAATTAACAAGGCCGCCGTCTTCTCCGGATGTTTGAGAGATGTGGTCTGGAATAACCCATATATGACAATGGACAGCAAAGTTAGAATTTATAAAACTTGCATCAGAACTGTTAGGAGCTATGGCATTGAATCAAGAGAAGACACCAATAAAACCAAAAGTATGCTACGGACAGCCGAAATTAAGACACCAAGAGCAATAGCAGGGAAGACAAAAAGAGATATAATACGAAATAACTTCATCAGGGAACAATGTGGTGTGCAAGATGTAGTCAGATGGGGTAGGCAAAAATGAAGAGAATGGTTCAGTCATGTATAAAGAATGGAGGAGCACAGACTACAAAGAATTGCACTAGAAGAAAAGCCAGCAGGCAAGCGTTCACCGGGGAGAGCACCAAAAAGATGGTAGTCTACCTCTCAAGAAATACTTCAACGTCGGAATTAAAAAATCGACAGATCTACAACAAGTATAAGAAGAAGATATTCCGTAGTTTATTATTATTTATTTTGTTTTTAGTGTATATTTTGTTTGTTGAGCAAGAATGTCTTTCTGTTATGCAGTTTTGATAGTTTATTTTTGAGGAACATTTATATACGCACAAATTTAAAATAAAATAAAGTTTAATGCGTTAGATGTCTTTCTTCATTCGAATAAAATTGCATATTTTTTATTACGATAATTAGTGGCACCCACTTTTACATGCATATTTTATGAACATGTAAAACAAGTGTCGAGTTTAAATAACTAATATACACTTTAATCAGAAAAACAGTCAATGTGACCCCCATAAATGTGGCAATGCTGCGTGGTGCTTGTTTGTAATATATTATCAAAATTTTATACAGCTTGGGTGCCTATTTATCAAATAGTTTCTGGGTGCCTAAATATCAATATTTACTATATACAATATACACCGGGAGCTACATTGACGTCGGTTTACTGGGTGCCTGTAGCTACAGTTACTATGTATATATATATATATATATATATATATATATATATATATATATATATATATATATATATATATATATTGATGTGATCTTGATTATTGATATGAGATAATATCTTATATGTTACTTAATTTAATCAATGTATTAATACTAATCTAATTAATTAACCAGATCACATATCAATATGTTTTCAATCTCAGAGCGAATTATAAATTAATTACTTACTTCCGTGGCTTCTAAATATTTCTTAATGGTTCCTAATCGGGATAGAAAAGAAAAGAGTAAAAAAAATACACATATGGGTTACAATTATAATCAAAATATTTTTTATTTTATTTAAAAGGCAATCAATGCTTAATATTTGCTATTTCTTATTATTCTTAAACATAACATTTACAAATGGGAATCTTATTTCCTTTTGGTTTTCAATTGAAAGTTTTTATTAACATTTAACTATTAGGAGTTATTAGGAACAACTCTATTTAAGTTTGATGAAGCTTTTCTGATATTATTGATTATGTTATTCAATTTTTTATATGGAATTTAATACGAAAAACCCATACATTCATGTCCAAACAAATGAGACTGACCTTTTCCTGGTGAACTGAAAATGTCCTCACACAAGACCCTTTCCTGCTATCCTTGGCTGCGATCAAACCTCGTCCTGGCTTCCAGTGATGTTCTCCTTTGAAAAACTAGCTCGAATAGCTCTCGTTCCTGCTTTTGTCGTGATGCTGTGTTCTACCTTTTTCGAAACTGCTATCAGCTACCGGGACACTCTGGGCTCAAGGAGGTTCTTTTACTCTCGACCTGGCCTACTTCTCGTTCCACGATAGATACTCCACACTCACGGAACTACACCGGCTTTCTCACTCCTCGAACACTACCGTCTACTACTCGACTTCACTTCTCGACAGCTCAAAACATTCTGATCTCACTTTCTCATCCATTCCCCTACTTTCTAAATATCCCTTCCAGATTCACAAATCAATCTTCCACCACCAACTCTCATTCGTAATATTCCTCAAAACCAATTTTTAATCTTTCTAAATATGCTTAATGGATTTCAAAAGAAAATATTTAATTCCCATTCTAAAATACTTTCTAACTATTTACAAATTTTAATGACCTATTCTCTCTTTCAAATGAGTCTTATTTAGCATAGGCTAATGATCGAAACCTTCCGCGAAAAACGATAATGAACTATCATCTATTTCACTGAGTTTTATTTAGCATAGGCTAATGATCGACCTTCCGAGAAGAACGATAATGGTACGCGTCATTCACTTTGTTTATCTAAGCACATTGTTCCGAGTTTCGTACGCTTATTCTAATCACTTCTTAAAATTAAATATAACAATTTGTTGTATACAGGTTGTTCTAAATTTATATGCCCGAGGTTGAGAAAATTAAAAATATTTTATATTAAAGTGAATTTTGTTTATAATTATCAAAATTTAATTTTCATATCAAATAGAAATATAACAAATCCCCGCCTTGTATTCGATAAAATTTATCTGCATTTTTAAATAAATTTTCTCGAGGCAAAACCAACTCCCTGTATATTTCCTTACTTTAATCTACGTCTTATATCCTAACTTACTATCTACTTCATGTAATTCTGTCTTTTATTCGTGATATTTGTATACATCGTGAATATTATAAATTCCTCGGATCTTTTCCGAGTTCCTGTGCCTCAACTCATAACTATTTATCCCATTTTCATTATTCACGATGTACGGGCCTTCGAAAACAGGCATCAACTTTGCGCAAATGCCCCCAGGAAGATTTGATACTCGTAATGCCCTCACGAGTACTATTTCACCCTTTTGGAAAGTCACTGGTCTTCTTTTTCTATTTTGTTCCTGTCTTTGGATATATTTTTCGTTGCTTCGCCGTAATCTTCTCTGTACGGTTTCAATCACCTGTTGATATTCTTTTGGCTCTTGGTCTTCCCATGGCCTTATCGGCAGTACACCCTTCATGATGTATTCTGGGGTCTCTTTTGTTATTGTGCTCGGAATTTTATTTAGATACCTTTCTATTTCCGCCATTTTCCTGTCCCAGTGGCGATGTTGACCATCTGTTGCAATGCGAAGAAATTTCGTCACTTCCTGTATGAATCGTTCCGAAGGATTACTCTGTGGATGCCTGATGCTGACAAAATTTGTCTCTATTCCTCGTTCTCGAAGTTGTCCCTTGAAACGATCATTTCGGAAATACGTTGCATTGTCCAGTAGAATCTTTTTTGGTGTTCCTACTATGGCTATAAAATTGTCGATTTTTCTTAATATTTCCTGCCCCTTTGTGGTGCGGCAACTATATAATTTTACGTATTTTGAAAACACATCCACCATTACCAGAATATGTTTGTTCCTTTTAGTGGTCATAATTAGATCGCTTAACATATCTATTGCTACAATGTCTAGTTTGTTTCGGGCTTCAATATTTTTGGCAACATTTTCGTTTTTGAAATTCCGACTCTTATATTTTTGACATACATCGCACTTCTGGGTAATTTCCTTTGCAATGCGGTAATCCTGTCGGCTGATGTAATTTTCCCTAAAAACGAGCCAAACTTTTCTGCTACCGATATGCCCATTGTCCTCATGTAATTTCTTTATTATCTTTTCGGCCAATGTCTGTGTCACTAAATATAGTTCCTTTCCGTCTATTCTCTTAAAATATATGTCATTTTCTACTTCCGCTCTTCTTTTCTCTCTTTCCTCTAGGTCTTCTTGGTTTGTCCTTATCTCATTTAACGAATATATCCCTTCTTCTTGTATTAATCTATTTAGTCCCACCTGTAGAGTAATTGTTTCCTTTTTTCCCGTGTCCTCATCCCGTGTTAGAGCGTCGGCTATTATGTTGTCTTTTCCTTTTATATATCGGAACTCAAAATCATACTCCTGTAATAATAGAATACCTCTATGTATTCTATTATTTACTAATCTATTCTTCATGATATGTACTAAAGCTGCATGGTCTGTTTCGATTGTGAATTTTGCTCCCAATAAGTAAAACCTCAATTTGTTTACGCAATATAGTACACTGGCAAACTCCAATTCTGTAACACTATATTTTCTCTCATGTGTTTTAGTCACTCGCGATATAAAACATATCGGCACTTCTTGGTCGTTTTGTATTTGAGACAGAACTCCTGCAAATTTTTGTATGGACGCATCAGTTCGGAGTATAAAAGGTAAATTGTAAATGGGGTGGTATATTTTCGTTCCTTTTGCGAATTCTCGTTTTAATGTTTCGAAAGCTTCCTCCTGTTCTTCTTTCCAATTCCATTTTATTCCTTTTTTAAGCAACTTTATCAGAGGGATTTCCTTTTGGCTCAAATCGGGAATCAGTTTTTTAAAATAATTTATCGTGCCAAGAAAACCTCTCAATGTTTTCAAATTCGTTGGTCTTGGGTATTCATTTATGAGCTTGACTCTGTCTTCGGATAATCTTACTGTTTTGGTGTCCAATTGAAAACCCAAATAAATGACTTCTTTTTGAAAAAATTGACATTTTTCAATGTTTAATTTCAATCCCGCTGTGTCCAATTCTTCCAGAATTATTTCTATGTGTTTCAGATGACTCTGAGTATCTTGTGAAAAAATTAATAAATCATCGATATAATGAACTATGAAATCTTCGTGGCGATTCAAAATGGTATGTAGAGCTCGGACGAGTGCAGCACAAGCACTCTGCAATCCAAACGGCACTACCTTAAACCGGTAGACAATACCATCAATAGAAAAAGCGGTGTAGTTTCTACACTTTTCAGCTAACGGTATCAACCAAAAACTGTGTTTTAAGTCAATTTTCGAAAATATGTGTGACCCGGTGATTCTTCCAAAAATGGCCTCGATGTTTAGAGGTGATTCATATTGTGATACAGTGTGCTGGTTGATATTCCTGGCATCTAAACATAATCTCAATTCTCCACTGCTTTTCTTTACTATCACAATCGGGTTAACATACGGTGAATCACATCTTTCGATGATTTGATCTTCCAACATTTTATTTATTTCTTCTTTCACCTCTTGTCGATACTTGTATGGAATCGGGTAAGTCTTTGATCGAAAATTTCCCAAGTTTTTCACCTCAAATGAATGTTCGTACTTTTTAGCCACTCTGTTTTCCTCATTGATCAAATTTTCGTAGTTTCTTAACATCAACCGCAATTCTTTTTCTTTCCCTTCTCCACATATCAATTTTCTGTCTTTTTTCTCAGATTCTTCACACATGTTTACCGTGCATTCTGCATCCTCGTTTGCATATACCTCCTCTTCAAATACCACTGTTTCAATCATATTCTTTTCACTTTCATTTTTTAGCTTTATTTCTTCTTCTCCTGAGCCCGTCTCTTCTTTTGAGGAATCCCAGGTTTCCTTTGTTTCTGATACTCTCAAATTTTCTTCTTCTGGGCTCAACTCTTCTTTTGAGGAGCCACAGGTTTCATTTTCTTTTATCTTTTTCTGACCTTTTCTCCTTTTTCTTCTTTGTCCTTGCTTCGCTGCCAAATTCATTTCCACTGTTTGTTCTTTACCTGATTCGTCCGTATTTTGTTTTTCATGTTCCTTGTCCTGTTCTCTTTCTTTTTCTTCTGTTAGTTTCATCGTATTATTTTTAAAATCTATCACTACATGTTTTTCTGCCAATTCGTCCACTCCTACTATCATGTCATGTGACATGTTTGGCATTATTACACATTGTAGTGCATACATATTCTTGCCCAGTCGTACCATTACTCGTATGCCTTCATTTATAGTTGCCAATGTCCGTTTGTTTGCGCCCACTAAATTTACCCTAGGTATTTTATAAATTAAATTTGTTAAGTTAACTTCTTCTATTAGTTTTCTGTTGACCAATGTTATTTCAGATCCAGTGTCTATCATAATTTTAATTGGTTTCTCGTTGATAAATCCATCCACAAATTTTAAATTAACTCCATTTTTCTTTTCGTTGTTTCCTGCCAATTTAATAAACTCCTTGGGGTGACAAAAGATTCCTGTTTGATTTTTGGTTTTTAGTGAGCGCCGTCGTGAAAAGACGCCGGTTGCTCATCGTTGTTTATATTTTCGTCATAATGTCTCTCTCCGTCATATTCATCTGTCTGGGTATTATTTACTTCTCTTCTATTTTCTCTTGGTCTGTCGGATCTGTTTCGGTTTTCTCGATATCCCTGTTCATTTTGTCTACCATTATTTCTGTTTTCTTGATTTGAGCGTGTGGTGTTTCTATTCTGGTATTCTCGATTTCTGTCCTCATTCCATTGCCTATTTCTTTGTTCATAATTTCCTCTTCCGTTGTCTCTATTTTCGTTTTCCCTTCTGGGATTAAAATCTCGTCTTGTATAGTCCCTCCTATTTTGATTTCTATCTCTGTAATCTTGTGTTTCTCGGGGCCTGTAATCTTCTCGCGACCTTCTTGATTTTCTTTCTCTTAGACGTGATTCTCTTATTTGTAGGAATTGGCATAAACTATCTATGTCTTTGTAATTTTGCAATGTGATATGGTCTTCCAGCGTTTCCTCGAAATGTCTTGCAATCAGTTCGACTAATTGTTCCGATGAGTAATTATATTGTAAATGTTTTGCATTATTGTAAATTTGCAAAGCATATGTCCTTTCTGATACACCCATCCTATCATTGTATTTCCCATTTTGCAATTCCTTGTTAATTTCCAATTGTTGGACCTTTCCCCAGAAATAATTCAAAAATTTTTGTTCAAATTGTTGCCAATTGCCGAATTCTTCTTCTTTGCTATCGAACCATAGGCTTGCTTCATATTTGAGATGGTTTCTGATAGTTTCTTTTGCTGTTTCGAAATTTCCGATGTGCTGTATTTTCTTTTTCAGGCTATTTATGAACGGCACTGGGTGTAATCTTCTTACGTCCCCGCCAAACCTTATCTTCACGTCATCTGTGCTATGTATAACCATTTCTCTTCTTTCTCCGACATTTTGTTGAGTATTGATTTCCGCAATCTTTCTTTCCACTTCTTCTATGTCTGCTTGAATAGCGTTTTGCAACTTGTTTTCCAAGCTTTCCATTTCTTTTTTCTGGCAATTCGTTATCTCCTTTATTTTATTTTGAATTTTCATTTCTTGTTCTTTCATGTGATCCTTAATTTTCATTTCATACTTTTCTATGCGTTCCTCCATTTTCTTGTTGTTCTCTTCTATGGCTTGTTTTGTTTCCTTCAGATTTTCTTGCATTATTCTTTTTGTTTCATCCATTTTCTGTTGTGTTTCATCCATTTTTTGATCTAATTTTTGTTGTGTTTCATCTATTTTTTGTTGTGTTTCATCCATTTTTTGTTGTGTTTCATCCATTTTTTGATCCACTTTATCCATTTTCTTTGATGTTTCTTCCTGATTTTTATCCATTGTCCTTTTTGCTTCATCCATTTTTTGTGACTGGAGTTGCATCAGTTGTAATAGTTTATCTATTCCTGATAATTCTTGCTGTTCTGATGCCATGATTGTCGTGTCTAAGATATCTTCTTGGTCTGAATGTTCTTTTTGTTTTTTGTTGTCTTTGCTTTGGCTTCTTGTCACAGACATTTGTTTTCAAGAAGTACTGTCCCCGCCAAATATGAAATTTTACTAGTATGTTACCAAGACGACTTTTTCTCACCCAAATATTATAAATTGTCAATAAATATATCAAATGTAAATATCGTAAAAATAAAATATTAAATCAGTTATGTAAAATTTGTACCTAAAGAGATCTAAAATTTTATGTTATCAAATGTAAGTATCTCACTTTTTACCACAGGCATATAAATTTTCAAATACTGGCTTTACTCTTTCTATCCTTCAAATTTGCCACTAGAAATACTTTACAATGCCCCACGTTGGGCGCCAGTTGATGTGATCTTGATTATTGATATGAGATAATATCTTATATGTTACTTAATTTAATCAATGTATTAATACTAATCTAATTAATTAACCAGATCACATATCAATATGTTTTCAATCTCAGGGCGAATTATAAATTAATTACTTACTTCCGTGGCTTCTAAATATTTCTTAATGGTTCCTAATCGGGATAGAAAAGAAAAGAGTAAAAAAAATACACATATGGGTTACAATTATAATCAAAATATTTTTTATTTTATTTAAAAGGCAATCAATGCTTAATATTTGCTATTTCTTATTATTCTTAAACATAACATTTACAAATGGGAATCTTATTTCCTTTTGGTTTTCAATTGAAAGTTTTTATTAACATTTAACTATTAGGAGTTATTAGGAACAACTCTATTAAAGTTTGATGAAGCTTTTCTGATATTATTGATTATGTTATTAAATTTTTTATATGGAATTTAATACGAAAAACCCATACATTCATGTCCAAACAAATGAGACTGACCTTTTCCTGGTGAACTGAAAATGTCCTCACACAAGACCCTTTCCTGCTATCCTTGGCTGCGATCAAACCTCGTCCTGGCTTCCAGTGATGTTCTCCTTTGAAAAACTAGCTCGAATAGCTCTCGTTCCTGCTTTTGTCGTGATGCTGTGTTCTACCTTTTTCGAAACTGCTATCAGCTACCGGGACACTCTGGGCTCAAGGAGGTTCTTTTACTCTCGACCTGGCCTACTTCTCGTTCCACGATAGATACTCCACACTCACGGAACTACACCGGCTTTCTCACTCCTCGAACACTACCGTCTACTACTCGACTTCACTTCTCGACAGCTCAAAACATTCTGATCTCACTTTCTCATCCATTCCCCTACTTTCTAAATATCCCTTCCAGATTCACAAATCAATCTTCCACCACCAACTCTCATTCGTAATATTCCTCAAAACCAATTTTTAATCTTTCTAAATATGCTTAATGGATTTCAAAAGAAAATATTTAATTCCCATTCTAAAATACTTTCTAACTATTTACAAATTTTAATGACCTATTCTCTCTTTCAAATGAGTCTTATTTAGCATAGGCTAATGATCGAAACCTTCCGCGAAAAACGATAATGAACTATCATCTATTTCACTGAGTTTTATTTAGCATAGGCTAATGATCGACCTTCCGAGAAGAACGATAATGGTACGCGTCATTCACTTTGTTTATCTAAGCACATTGTTCCGAGTTTCGTACGCTTATTCTAATCACTTCTTAAAATTAAATATAACAATTTGTTGTATACAGGTTGTTCTAAATTTATATGCCCGAGGTTGAGAAAATTAAAAATATTTTATATTAAAGTGAATTTTGTTTATAATTATCAAAATTTAATTTTCATATCAAATAGAAATATAACAATATATATATATATATATATATATATATATATATATATATATATATATATATATATATATATATATATATATATATGTTAGAAATTTTATTTAGAAAATTAGTTCATATTAAATGGTAAATACTTTTGTTTAGTAACAAAAAATAAAAAACAGATGGCCATAAACAAAAAAAAACAAGAAACAAATGTAATTATATGTTAAAAAGAAACTTATCAAACCTGTCGGGATTCTGGCCTGTCGGGATTTTGGCCTGTCGGGATTTTGGCTGTCGGGATTGTGGCTGTCGGGATTTTGGCTGTCGGGATTTTGGGGTAGACCCATAACAACCCACCCTCACTAGAAGGTAAGATAATTGTATCCTCAATACAACCAGAAGTCAGGAGATGATTAAAGAGACAGATACAGGAAATCAGTAACAAGGCACATATTTCGACATACATGTCACTGGCTTAATGACTAGTGGTCCAAGCAAAATAACATACATTTAAGCCATGAATAGCGCTAAAGTTACTGTTATGAGTGTTGTTTTGTGATAAAATATTACAAATACAAACTTGCTTACCGATTTTATACTAGTGGTAATTTTCATATCATAGCAATATTTTTTTAATTCATCAAGACACCCAACTTTATTAATTAAGTAGATACAAAATGGTTACTGATTTGAAACTAATACTTTCTTGTTATCAAATATAAAATAAAACAATGATTAATTAACCAAATTAAATGTATTAGGTCTGGATCCCGCGTATGAAAAAAAAGTTGATTAATAGCAAGCTGAAAATTTGTTAATAGCTTAAGGGTGTCTAGTCAGACAAACTTTGATGTATGAGAACACTGGAACAGGGGAAGTTTTAATTGTGGAACAGGTTAAAAATTTGGAACGTCACACTGCGAAACGTCCCATGTATTTTGTAGGAGAGATCTTCCAATTGATTTGTTACCCTTATTCGTTAAACTCTCATGCAAAAATCAGACTGCTATTTATCACCAACTCGGCATTTTAATAAACCCGATACGTAGCACATGTCAAATGACAGGAATTATGACAGGTGATAAATAGCAGTCTGATTTTTGCATGAGAGTTTAATGAAAGGGCAACAAATCAATTGGATGTTCTGCCCGACAAAATACATGGGACTATGGGACGTTTTCGTAGTCTGCCATTCCAAATTTTTAACCTCTTCTACAATTAAAACTTCCCATGCTGCAGTGTACCCATACATCAAAGTTTGTCCGACTAGACACCCTTAAGCTATTAACAAATTTTCAGCTTGCTATTAATCAACTTTTTTTTCGTACGCGGGATCCAGATCTATATTTACTGCATAAAGAAAATTATTTTAGCTATTATTATTTACATTAATCATTAGCAGTTATAAGATATAAATAGTTTTTGGTAATAAACAACATATTATGAGACAAAGAGTTCAATTTCAAATAACCCAATTTACCATGTTCCAAGAACACAATCGCTGTATACGTAGGTACAAAAATTTAATCGTGTATTCCCGATATGAAAATATTGCGTTTTAAAACAACGTATCTTAGTGTATTTTTTGTAATAAAACATATTAAATCAGTTTATTGTGAACTTTGATCTATCACTTATTCATACCTAAGTGCGATGTCACATTATGCGTTTTGACCGGTGAGATGAAAACGCATCCGTTTCGATCGTACCGGACCGATTTGAGGCAGGCCACTCACTATACAGGGTGATTCATGAGGAACTGTACATACTCCTACCTCGTATAGAGGTACCTATGGGGAATAACAAATGACCATTAAAAAGTGTCTGCTCCCATTGTTTAATAATCTACAGGGCGAGTTTCGCATTTTGATAGAAATTTATATTCGTCATAATTTTTGAACGGTCAGATCCATGTGTCTCTTGTTTTGGTCAATCGATACACTATTACCACCTAATCAACTGATTTATTCAAACTAGAAAAAAATCAGGTGCGGCTTTAAAAAATTAGTTCGTTTGGGTCTTAGAAAAAATTTCACCCTGTATACGCTTTTTGAAAACTCTAATATTAATTTTACAAATTAGACAAATAGGTAATTAAAATGACATATTAATTTTTTTCCCCACACGATTATTTAATTTTTTATAAAGAAATCAAATTTGACTATAAATTATAAATTTGGTAGTGAACCATAGATTTAAAAAAAATTAACTTTTATTACAAAAATTAATTTTTTTAAACAAATATTTGATATATGTTACCACCCAATCAACTGATTTATTCAAACTAGAAAAAAATCAGGTCCGGCTTTAAAAAATTAGTTCGTTTGGGTCTTAGAAAAAATTTCACCCTGTATACGCTTTTTGAAAACTCTAATATAAATTTTACAAATTAGACAAATAGGCAATTAAAATGGCATATATATTTTATTATTATTTATTTGTCAAAAACGCAATTTTACCATAAAAATAAAAAAAAATTAAACGTTTTTCTTAAAATTAAAAGTTTCACCATTTTTTTTTTCTATAACATGTCTAGATCTAATACTCCCCATAACACTTCTCTTTGGACTCTATAGTTTAACATAGACGTGATCAAATAGATAAATTTTAAATTTTTTCACTTAATTTTTGCTATTTAACTTTGCAATTCACGAATCTGCACCTTTTATTTTTTTAAATTCATAACTTTTACCAGAGGAAGACTGAAAGTCTACAACAATTGTCATAGTCTTCACAATGTTAAGAGATATGTGCTGTAAAAATTTCAGAAAAAAAATTTTACAATGGAATGTTGTAGCGAGTTAAACCGTGATTTCATCTTCTTTTTTTTCATTTTTAGGTTAAAATTCCGATTTTGACAAAGTTGATTTTTTAATAAAAAATTAAGTAATCGTGTGGGGAAAAAATAAATATGCCATTTTAATTGCCTATTTATCTAATTTGTAAAATTTATATTAGAGTTTTCAAAAAGCGTATAGAGGGTGAAATTTTTTCTAAGACCAAAACGAAATAATTTTTTAAATTCGGGCCTGATTTTTTTCTAGTTTGAATAAATCAGTTGATTGGGTGCTAACATAAATTAAATATTGGTTCAAAAAAAAATTAATTTTTGTAATAAAAGTAAATTTTTTTAAATCTATGGTTCACTTTACCAAACTTTTAATTATTATTCATAGTCAAATTTAATTTTTTTTATAAAAAATTAAGTAATCACGTGGGGAAAAAATAAATATGCCGTTTTAACTGCCTATTTATCTAATTTGTAAAATTCATATTAAAGTGTCCAAAAAGCGTATACAGGGTGAAATTTTTTCTAAAACCCAAACGAACTAATTTTTTAAAGCCGTACCTGATTTTTTATAAATATAAATCAAATATTTGTAAAAAAAATTAATTTTTGTAATAAAAGTTAATTTTTTTAAATCTATGATTTACTTTACCAAACTTTTAATTCATAGTCAAATTTGATTTTTTTATAAAAAAATAAGTAATCATGTGGGGAAAAAATAAATATGCCATTTTAAATACCTATTTGTCTAATTTGTAAAATTCATATTAGAGTTTTCAAAAAGCTTATATAGGGTGAAATTTTTTCTAAGACACAAACGAACTAATTTTTTAAAGCCGGACCTGATTTTTTTCTAGTTTGAATAAATCATTTGATTAGGTGGTAATAGTGTAACGATTGACCAAAATAAGAGACACATCGATCTGACCGTTCAAAAATTATGACGAATAAAATTTCTGTCAAAATGCGAAATTCTCCCTGTATATTATTAAACAAGGGGAGCAGACACTTTTTAATGGTCATTTGTTATTCCCCATAGGGGCCTCTATACGAGGTAGGAGTATGTACAGTTCCTCATGACTCACCCTGTATGACTCACTATCAGGTACACTTCACAGGTAGGCCTGAACAGGTAAATCTGTCCGGTGTACCTGTTCACACCGGGAGCACACACACCCTTCAGGTATTCGCGATGAAAAACAAAGTATCTGACCTCTGGTGGAATAAGGGTCGATTCTCACTATACCTCCCGTTTACTTTCCATAACCATTCCATACACCTCCCATTAAAGTTCTATTCTCACTATACGTTCCGTTTACTTCCCATACCCGTTCCATACACCTCCCATTAATTTAACCAACATTCTCACTAGACGTCGCGTTTACTTTCCCCATTTAATATTCCACACATTTTGTACCGGTTTGGTAACATTTTACCAGAAAGCGAAAAAGGTAACGCACAACTTGGAGAAGCCTATAGTTTTCTAACTTCGCTTGTTAGTCTAGTAAAATAAAATTACACTACATGTAAATCAAAATGTAAATTCGTACAGGTTGAAACAAATTTTATATCAAAGTTTAGGTGGGTACAAAAGATATTTTCAAAAAAGTATCCAAATCATACAAGGGGATCATTGTTTAAATAATTAAAAAGGGGTCATTTTTGCAAAAAAAATTACTTTTTTAACTGCTGAGGTCATTCAATTATTAATGAAGGTCTATAGGATTGTTTTCTGCAAAGTTGAAGGGTAAATCTTTCACATAAGACTTACTAAATTAAATTTGACCCCCTATTTATTTAAATAATTATACATAAAACTTTAAAAACAAATTTGCAAAAAATTATTTTTAGCTTTTTAAATAAGCACTATAAAATATCTTATTTTACAGGATAAGTTGCGCTGTTATCAGTATTATTAAAAAAAATTGGTCCAAAAATATTTAATATTTTTTGAGATATTGAATTTGTTTATTAAATGTTACTCTATTTTCAATTGAAAAAACGCGGTTGTTACCAAAGAAATTTTTTATTTTTATGTATATTTTCGACAAATGTATTGATAAATTCAAATTTCAATTAAACTTCCCCCTAAAATGGCATTTGAAAATAATTCAAATTTATTTATAATTTATTTTTTTAATAACGTCGCGGGGATTAAATATTTTGAAATGCCGTTTCGATAATTGGGTTCCTCGGAATTTTTCACTAATTAACAAATTTTTTTGTCTTTTTTTCCTCTTCTTTTTTTTTCTTGGCATTATATTACTACGGGCCCTTTTTGGGTTAAGTTTCATTAAGAATGTCGAATCTCTAAGTTGTAGATTCTAGACCTAAAAATATTAAGATTGGTCTAAAATTATTTAAATAAAATGTGGCTACTTACTGAGTTACAGGGTGTTTTATTTACAAATTTAAAAATTATTTTTACCAAGTACTTTCAAACTATTTGACATATCCTTATCATACTTGGCAGAAAGTGTGGGTACTATACAGTCTACTAAATTGTGATAAATAAAAGTTTCTAGCTACCACCAGAGGCGTACGACAGGCGCCAGTTCATGGTTGACCCTTCCCAAATTCTACGCCACTGAGGGAATTACTATTTTAGCGAAATTGTTCGATTCTCCAATACTTTCTATGTAAATAATATACTCTTTACTGGTAACGATTAAGTCATTAGTTTTCGAGATATTGGTCGTTAAAAATAAAACGGCATAGTTATTTTGATCCATTCATTCATTCATTTTAAATTTCCAATATCTCTCAAACTGATGACTTTATCGATACCAATAAAGTTATTTACATACAAAGTATTGGAGAATCGAAAAATTTCGCTACAATAGTAATTCACTCAGTGGCGTAGAATTTGGGATGGGTCAATCATTCTCTATCCCCTGTCGTACGCCTCTGGCACTAGCTAGAAACGTTTATTAATCACAATTTAATAGGGTGTATAATAGCCACACTTTCTGCCAAGTATGATAAGGATACGTCAAATAGTTTTAAAGTATTTGGTAACAATAATTTTTAAATTTTTAAATAAAACACCCTGTAACTCAGTAAGTAGCCACATTTTATTTAAGAGATTTTAGTTAAATCTTAATATTTTTAGGTCTAGAATCTACAACTCAGAGATCCGACATTCTTAATAAAATTTAACCCTAAAAGGGCCCGTAGTAATATAACTCAAAGAAAAAAAAAAGAAGAAAAAAAATGACAAAAAAATTTTGTTAATTAGTAAAAAATTCCCAGGAACCCAATTATGGAAACGGCATTTCAAAATACTTAATCCCCGCGACGTTATTAAAAAAAAAAACAAATTATAAACAAATTTGAATAATTTTCAAATGCCATTTTAGTGGGGAGTTTAACTGAAATTTGAATTTATCAATACATTTATCGAAAATATACATAAAAATAAAAATAATGAGATCTTAAGCAGGTGAATATTTCTTTGGCAACAACCGCGTTTTTGCAATTGAAAATATAGTAACATTTAATAAACAAATTCAATATCTCAAAAAATATTAAATATTTTTTGACCAATTTTTTTTTCCTTAATACTGGTAACATAGTGCAACTTAGTCTGTAAAATAAGATATTTTATATTGCTTATTTAAAACGCTAAAAATAATTTTTTGCAAATTTGTTTTTAAAGTTTTATTTATAATTATTTAAATAAATAGGGGGTCAAATTTAATTTAGTAAGCCTTATGTGAAAAATTTACCCTTCAACTTTGCAGAAAAAAATCCTATAGACCTTCATTAGTAATTAAATGACCTCAGCAGTTAAAAAAGTATTTTTTTTGCAAAAATGACCCCTTTTTAATTATTTAAACAGTGATCCCCTTGTATGATTTGGATACTTTCTTGAAAATATCTTTTGTACCCACCTAAACTTTGATATAAAATTTGTTTTAACCTGTACGAATTTACATATTGACTTTTTTTTATTTTATTAGGCGGTGAAGCAACGGAGTTGGAACAAGCAGATATATTATAATTGTGTCACCGGAAAGCGAAAAAGGTAACGCAAAACTTGGAAGAACCTATAGATTTCTACCTTCGTTTCTGGTGAAGCAACGGAGTTGGAACAAGCAGATATATTATAATTGTGTCACCGGAAAGCGAAAAAGGAAACGCACAACTCGGAGGAGCCTATAATTTTCTAACTTCGCTTGTGGTGAAGCAACGGAGTTGGAACAAGCAGATATATTATAATTGTGTACCAGAAAGCGAAAAAGGTAACGCACAACTTGGAGGAGCCTATTGTTTTCTAACTTCGCTTGTGGTGAAGCAACGGAGTTGGAACAAACAGATATATTATAACTGTGTCACCGGAAAGCGAAAAAGGTAACGCAAAACTTGGAAGAACCTATAGATTTCTACCTTCGTTTCTGGTGAAGCAACGGAGTTGGAACAAGCAGATATATTATAATTGTGTCACCGAAAAGCGAAAAAGATAACGCACAACTTGGAAAAACCTATAGTTTTCTAACTTCGTTTCTGGTGAAGCAACGCAGTTTAACAAACAGATATATTGTAATTGTGTCACCGGAAAGCAAAAAAGGTAACGCACAACTTGGAAGAGCCTGTAGTTTTCTAACTTCGCTTCTGGTGAAGAAACGGAGTTGGAACAAGCAGACATATTATAATTGTGTCACCGGAAAGCGAAGAAGGTAGTCCCTGAAATGTTCAGGACTATATATCCCAGGATGTATAAACGAATGGACACTAATTAGAAGAAAAAAGAATGGAACAACCACATAGCAGAATAGAGAGACACGTGTGGTCAAAATAGCAAGAAATAAATCACCAATCGATAGAGGTATCGGCCGACCAAGCAAAAGATGTTGTGACAATATTCCATAGAGGTTATCAATCCGCCGATGAATCAGCGGCATTGCTTATAAAGAGGAATAAGAAGATATTGGATGAAGAAAATATTTTAATTCCTTGGCAACAGCCGGCCAAAATATTGCCGTCTTTAAATGTATTATCACTGTATTTTTTATTTTCAAAATTAAAAAGTCATGTCAGACAAGTTCTATAAATTTTTTATTGTCCAAATTTTTCTCAACATGTATTCCCCCTATCCATAACCGCTATGTATTCCCCCAATCCATACTCTACCCGACAAGTCACACCTTGTCGTAGAAAAAAATACGTGACTGAACCGCGAGGTAATAGCAATATTCACATTATCCATAGGGTATCCGAGACGTCGCCGAAAAATACGTGGCCGATATTGAACGCAAAGCTTCGGGAATGGTAGGTAAACGTAACGGAAAGTGGGCATATACTATATGATTTGTATTTAATAATATTTTATGGAAACGGAATGCCATGGGTATGGAAAGTAAACGGGAGGTATAGTGAGAATCGACCCTAAAGGAGCCCGCAGAAACCTTATGGGAAATGGCTCTCTGTCAAATGCTCTGAAACTTTGGGTTCTGAGGCTGGATTCAGTGCACTGTAGATATCTACATGTCGCTTTCTATCGATGTCAATTTTCGTAAAAATATTTGAATTTTTAGCTTTAATTGAATTATTTTCTAGTTTTGCTAGGTTATACTCTAATTGATGCTGAAGTGACACTTAGTAAAACAAGAAAATATTTGAATTAAAACTAAAAATTAAAATATATTGACATCGCGCCGATCGCTTTCTATCAATGTCAATATATTTGAATTTTTAGTTTTAATTCAAATATTTTCTTGTTTTACTAAGTGTCACTTCAGCATCAATTAGAGTATAACCTAGCAAAACTAGAAAATAATTCAATTAAAGCTAAAAATTCAAATATATTTACGAAAATTGACATCGATAGAAAGCGACGTGTAGATATCTACAGTGCACGGAATCCAGGCCAGTCCTTGATGTGTAGAACACAAGACTCAATGGACGCGTAGCTCCAAAAAATCATGGTTTTAAGATATAGACCTCTGAAGTTATAGGTACAGTGAGGACGTCTGAGTTGGAATAAATTCATTTTCTCGAGAATGGGCGACTCTGGAGATAAATTACGAATCAGGTCGATTTTTATTTTTAAATTATAATTTTTTGGCATATATATCATAATAGTGACGTCATCCATCTAGGCGTGATGACGCAATCGATGATTCTTTTAAATAAAAATAGGGGTCGTGTGATAGCTCATTTGAAAGGATATTCAATTCTCTATTCACCAATATGAACATTAACATAATTATTTATACAGGTTGCCCAAAATTTTTTTTGAATTAAATTAATTGAGACAAAAAGAAGAATGTATATAATTCATTTAATTCGAAATACATTTTACTGCTGTCAGAAAACAGAAAAAAATGTTAATTTGAAAAATAAACATTGCTTTTCGCCTAAATTAAATGTTCAAACTGCTAAGAGGCAGGTGGGTGGCAGCTTTAATATTGAATTTAAGCGAAAACCAATATTTATTTAACAAATAAACATTTTTTCCTGTTTTCGGACAACAGTAAAATGTATTTCGAATTAAATAAATTATATACATTCTTCTTTTTGTCTCAATTAATTTAATTAAAAAATTTTTTTGGGCAACCTGTATAAATAATTATGTTAATGTTTATATTATTGAATATAAAATTGAATAACCTTTCAAATGAGCTATCACACGACCCCTATTCTTATTTAAAAAATCATCGATTGCGTCATCACGCCTAGATTAATGACGTCACTAGTATGATATATATGCCAAAAAATTAGAATTTAAAAATAAAAATCGACATCATTTGCAATTTATCTCCAGAGTCGCCCGTTCTCGAGAAAATGAATTTATTTCAACTTAAACGTCCTCCCTGTACCTATAACTTCAGAGGCTTATATACAGAGTGGCCCAAAAGTCTGGAAACGGCCAATTATCTCGTAAATTGCTAGTCATAATTGTACAAAATTTGAGGTACACCTATTTTGGGATACGGAGATTCCATATTTAATATTTGCAATGTTGCCAGATTTGCCGTTTCTCTTATATTATTAGTAACTTTGGTTTTTCAAATTCATCGCCCTGTATATTCAGTCATTATTGGAATCTCCTATTCAATACGAGTTTAACCATATGTAACACTTATGTTTTTATGTAGTCTGGAAGGTCTTAAATACATAAAACATTGCAAAATCTGTAGATTTTAATAAATTTAAATATTTAAATGTAGAATGCTGTGATTTTGACATTTGTTCACCATTTACATTATTAACAACTAATACTGACAGTACCTAGTTGTGTTTTGAAAAGTTCTGCAAGATAAATTGCTTCTCTAAAATGGCTCTTAACGAAAAAGAACGAATTACTATTCTAATAATGAGAGGGTACGGTGACAGAAAAATATCTTATTGTGAAGTAGCCAGCTTGTTCAATGATATTTTCCAAAACTGTTCTTCTATTCATAAGGCGACGGTACAAAACACTGTAAAGCGATTTGAGGAATCTGGAGAAGTAAAAGATAGATAACGATCAGGCAGACCGAAAAGAGTTATGAATGACAACAAAACTTTAAATATAATGCAAAGTATTGTTGAAGATCCACATACATCCTCACGCAGGGTTGCACAATTACATGATGTAGGTCGTTCTTCAGTCTTACGTGTATTACGTAAGAATAAATTTAAACCATACAAAATTAACTTATTGCAAAAATTAAGTGAAGATGACTTCGATCGTAGATTATAGTTTACTGAGGTAAATAATGAATAAAATTGAAAATGATGAAAATTTCGTTAACAGAATATGTTTTTCCGATGAAACAACCTTTACACTGTGTGGAAGTGTAAATCGACATAATTTAATGTGCTGGAGTGACGTAAATCCACACTGGATGCGTGAAAACCACACTCAAAGACGACAAAAATTAAATGTGTGGTCAGGTATAGTAGGTACTAAGATTGGGCCATTTTTTGTCGAAGAAAATTTAACATCAGATAGTTGCGAAATGTTACTTAGAAATGAAATTGTACCTACACTGAGAAACTCGTTTGGGACCAATTTTAATCAGATATGGTTTCAGCAAGATGATGGAGCTCCAGCTCATTTTGCTGTAAATGTTCGGCGTTATTTAGATGAGATATTTCCCGGACGATGGATTGGTAGACGAGGTAGAATTGAATGGCCTCCACGTTCACCTGATTTCAATCCTAAAGATTATTTTTATTGGGGATACTTGAAAATTCAGTTTACAAAACTAAACCAGCAAGTTTTACAGAGCTAAGGCAACGAATTATCGATGAATCTCGAATAGTTTCTACACAATCATGGAGAAATGTGGTAGACGCATTCTTCCGTCGATTAGGTTACTGTCAACTCACAAATGGAGCACATTTTGAACACTTGATGAATTAACCATTATTTTAAAAAATGTTGTAATCTATCAATTGTTACATTTTAATGTAGTTGAAAATAGTTAATCTCTGTCCGCAATTTCTTAAGAGCTCAGTACAGGCACGTACAAGTTTAACCCTCATTAGTGGGCTTAAATACAGAGAGGGTAGGCAAAATGATTTATAATAACGGAATCCAACCTAAAACTGGCAGTTTAAGATGTTTTCGACTAACCCACCTTGTATCTGAAGGAATACAATAGACCTGTAAAAGTTAAATCGGATTATGTAGGTATATTTTGGGTGCAGATGATTGACCAGGGCCGTAGAGTATATAATTAAAACATTTTTTATTTAAACTAAATAAATATATTTTTTAAACGGTAACTACGTAGGTAAATTGTATTTTTGTTTTAATAAAATTTCTATATTTTATTCAAAAATAAACAATTCAAAAATAAAAAGTTACTTGCAATTTGTAAAACATATGTACATTTATTTAATTAATACCTATTTTTAAATTATACAAATTAGTCCAATCATTTGCTAGTTTTACCTGGAAAGTTTTCCGGGAGTTTTGAAAATTGGTAATTTAATGGATTTCGGTACCTTATATGCTACCTTGTATCCTTGCTACCTTGTATCTCCGCCGCCATGTTTAAAAAATGGCGCCTAATAACAGTGTTTTGGGAATATCTTCTTTTTGACGCATTTTACGAAAAAACATTTATGTAAAAAATTAAACTAGAAAAAATTTCCCACAATTTACATAATTTTAATTTTTTCATAAAATTAATCGTATTTGGCGTACGAGCGCTGCAAAATATATTTCAATAGACGTTTTGAAAAAAAAACTCATTGGTAGAGTAAGCGGCGCGTTTTTTTTATTGTGGTTTCCCCTGTAGGCCTAATCCACATATGATGTATTTATTAATTTACAAATTTAGAGCAATCTCCTTCGTTTTGCAGTTCCTGATATACCAGGAACGACTTCGTCCTAAGCATCGATCGAGATATCGCAGACCGAAATTTAGTAGGACATTTTTTCTAGTTTCATCTTGTGCATAAATGATTTTTTCGTAAAATGCGTCGGAAAGGATGTATTCCCAAAAAAACTGTTATTTGGCGCGACATTTTCAATATGGCGGCGCGAGCGGCGGAGATACGACGTAGCAAAGTTGAAATTCAAAAAGAGCATAAAATCCACAAAATAACCAATTTTTAAAACTCCCGGAAAACTTTCCAGGTAACTCACTTTTTTTTTCGACTATATGACTAAACTAAATTACGATTACAAAACTATTCAAATTCAAAATAAACAGGATCATCTTCGGAATCCGAGTCGTCTTGCAGGTTAATAATTATCGGTTGTATCTCTACAATCGCATCAATTATGTTGTCAAGATCCCACATTTTTTGTTCTTCTTCCATTACATGTCTTACTGCATCTCGCCAGTTTTGTTCTGTAATATGTCCTAAAGACTCATATAACAATTCACGCACAGCTTGTATTTTATATGATGTATTTTTTTCTAACCACATAACCTTTCATTTTGGGCCCAAATGAGTTTAATTGGATTTATTTCACAGTGGTAGGGTGGAAGTCTAAGGACTGTGATGTTTCGCCTTTCCGCCATTTTGTCAACTACATATTTCTTGTACTTAGATTTGTGTTGCCGGGCAATTTTTAAAAGTTCCGCTTTAACCATTCCATCTTCGTAAGTCAGAGACTTATTCCTCAGGCAGTCAAGGACATCTTGTTTCTTCCACGCAGTCGTTGGAAGTCTTTCTACTAGTCTTGAATGATAAGGTGCATTGTCTAATACTATAATTGAATTTGGTGGTATATGTTCAATCATCTGCTCAAAATACTCTTCGAAAAGATCAGCTGTCATCTCCTCGTGATAATCTTTTGTGCTTTTGGATTGAAATTCCAACAAACCGTCCCTAAGAAATCCTTTTTCACTGCCAAGGTGAGAAATTATTAATCTACTATCTTTACCAGAGGGTGGGGAAATACTAGTAGACCAACCTTCTATAAACGCTTGCCTGGAGCTTAATATATTTTTATCTGACCAAATTTTTGTTAGAGTATGACCTGCATTTACCCAAGTTTCGTCCTGATAGTAGATTGGCCTTCCTTCAGCCCGGAATTTTCGTATGGATCTTAGATAATGTCTTCTCCAACATATTATCTCTTCGCGGTCAATCAAAACTGATTTTCGGTCTGATTTCTCCCACCGGAAATTTAATTCTTTTAAAACTTCCCACAGTTTGGTTCGTCCGATATTAGGCAAATCAGGATCGTCTTTAACTTCTTGTAAAATTTTGTTAAGGTTGGGTATTTCCTTTTTGAAAAAAATCCGTGAATTTTCCTTCGAATAATATTTTTGACAAGTTCATTAATTTCAACAGGCTTTTTCCCCTCTTCAAGTGTTCATTTGTGTTTAGGTTAGTTATACCTTGTTTTTTTCTTTCTGATAGGAACCTATATATTGTTAACGCTGCTACGAGCGTCGTGTTGGCACAACTCTCGATTATGTTCCGAACAGTGTTTGTGGGATTCTGAAAAACCAGAGCATCGTGAACGTTCAGAACAATAGTCTTCTCTCTTGGTGAATAGACAGACTTACTGACTGTACGCAATAACACCGGTGTAAAACTTGATGACGTTGATGATGATGAAGCCATCGCAAGCAATAACAAAAACAAGCACGAACGAAAGGTAAGTATATGTTTGTAGGAATATGGAAAAAAGAATGTGTGTGTACTTTGTACGTACGTATTATATAATTTCAACGAAATAAATAATATACTTAACAGGTTAGTTGTATTTTATTTAAGTATTAAACTAACTTTCTTACCTACCACTTTCAAAAATTTTTTATTAAAACAACCAAAACTTAAAAAAAAAATATGAATCATCCGGGACCTCTCGATCTCTGGTTCAATGCTCTACTAACCAAGCTATCGAGCCCCTCGTAAGTAACCAGTAACGTCTCGGATATAATTACACAACACGGTGACAAATAGATCAAGTGAAGTATAAAAATATTATACCTAGATATTTTATTATCTTACTACCGACGAAGACTAAATCCAAAGACACAAAAATTATAATAAATAATACATTTACTAAAAACACTAATATATTCTTTTAATGACTTATTTGCGCTGATATATACATACCTATCTTGAAAGATTAGCAACGAACTACATACTGTCTGTATGCGCCTGCGCCAGGGAATTAAAAAATTTCACTCACGATCGTAAAGAAGTATAACTTCAAAAACACTACTCACGCACTGCACAAAATTCGCAAAAGAAATTAATATTCGATTAAATGCGGTCAAAAACGTACTAAACAAAAAAATTGTTTTCGTTCCTAATAACACCCTTTCAATTCAAGTTTCGAATATAAACTAACCAAAGCGCCAAAGACGGTATCTCTATACCTTTCTTCAGCTTCAGGTATGAATTCCAAAGGTATTGCATATTATTGTACTTGTACAGAAGTCAAAATTTTAAGTTTCTTCATAAGTCACGTCTTAATATTAAATAATGTACATTGAAGGTTTAGTATTGAAATATGCAAAGAGATCTCTAAAGATAATCTTATTTACAAAATTTGTAACGGTTAAATTATCAAACATTAGCGTTGAACGTTTTAATTTTTTTTTTTTTTGCTAAGTAAATAATTATTAAAAACGTTATTTTATTCAAAATAGAATATTGATAAACATTTTGATTTTAAACACATTAATAAATACCTCGGGAACCTCCGCCTATGATTTTACGACACTTACGGCCGTTTTATGGCATTGACCCTCATTTCGTGCTCTTAACAAATTGCGAACGGAAATAGTATTAAAAATTTATTGAGACAATTAGGCGTTGCCAGACTTCTTTTTTTTTGTATTTAAAACCTTCCAGACTACATAAAATCATAAGTGTTACATATGGTTGAACTCGTATTGAATAGGAGATTCCAATAATGACTGAATATACAGGGTGATGAATTTAAAAAACCAAAGTTACTAATAATATAAGAGAATCGGCAAATCTGGCAACATTGCAAATATCAAATATAGAATCTCCTTATCCCAAAATAGGTGTACCTCAAATTTTGTACAATTATGACTAGCAATTTACGAGATAATTGGCCGTTTCCAGACTTTTGGGCTACTCTGTATATATCTTAAAACCATGATTTTTCCGAGCTACGCTCCCATTGATTCTTTTGTTCTACACATCAAGGACTACCAGAACCCAAAGTTTCAGAGCATTTGACAGAGAGCCATTTCCCATAAGGTTTCTGCGGGGTCCTTTAAACTACTATAAGTGGTATAAACAAACCAGAAAATTGTTGATTTGAATGGAATTTGGTCACTATTATGAAATTTTTGGTAAATTTCAGCATTACGAGTACATTAAAATATTTTAAATCAAATCGGTATTGTTCTGTTCCTCAGTTGAATGTTTGTTTATACAATTTATATCGGCCATTTTCCTGCATTCGACCTGTCCTCTGTATTCCGTTTCAATCGCGAATACCTGTCAGGTATACACTGATGGATGTCTATATAATATATATAAATATTTCAAGTACATGGATGATTCAAGCTCACGGATGGATTTTTCAGAATATGATCTGGTCTTTGTCTCCTTATTGTTTGTAATTTTTTCGGAATGTAAAAGCGGACGGAAGAAACGAAAACAATAGTGTATAGAATGGTTACAGAAAAGAAATAAATTTACCCATATGAATCTCCTTAGTGACCCGATCAGTCCATGGACAGATCGGGTCAAAGATGAGGAGGTCCTTAGAAGAATGGGGAAGAACCGAGAGGTACTAACCACTATCAAATCTCGAAAGTTGGAACACTTTTTACTTCTCTTCTTCTTCAGGTGCCGTGTCCGTATTCAGATGTTGGCCGTCATCATGTTTACAAGTTGAAACCTCTATCGGCTGCTGCGCGAAATAATTCTTCTACCGTGGAGCCACACCATTGTCTGATATTACGCAACCATGAAAGTTTCTTTCGACCAATCCATCTCTTTCCCTCCACTTTTCTTGTATTATAAGGCGAAGTAGATGGTATTTAGGCCCTCTAATTATATGGCTGAAGTATCTTGTTTTTCTCCTCTTTATGATGTTTATGAGCAGACGTTATGAATTCATAATTTGGAGAACATTTTCATTGGAAGTGTGCGAACCCCACGATATCTTGAGGATTGGTCGATAGCACCACAATTCGAATGCTTCTAATTTGTTTAGCATTGTGGTTTTTATTTTAACGTCCATGTCTCACAACCATACAATAATATAGACCACACGTAACATTTTAGGACCATCTTGCGAATCTTCATCGACAGGCTTCAGTTACATAAAACTGGTTTCCAGGTCATAAAGGCCTTACGTGATATTTCAATCCTGGTTATTATCTCTTCATCACAATCGTAATTTACATTTAACCAACTGCCAAGGTATTTAAAATGGTTTACCCGTTCTATCTCCTCTCCATCAAGAGAAAGCTCGCCTTGATCTACATTTATCTTTCCAACTGCCATCCCCTTTGTCTTTGAAATATTGATTTTTAGGCCTCTCCGATAATTTGCTTCACTGACTAGATTTACTAATGTCTGGAGATCTTCTAAATTTTCTGCAAGAATGACTGTGTCGTCTTGCGTAAATTTTCTGCAAGAATACTTTTTACACGTTATGCGAAATGAATCCAGATATGGATTGAATACAAGCCATCCTGTAAGGAAAATATTTGAAAAGCGAGGTCCAGGAAGAAGAAGAACATCCTGGTTAAAGAACCTCAGAACCTGGTTCAACACAACATCTGTGCAGATTTTGCGTTCCGTTTTGTGTTCCCTTTTGTATATTACAATGAAGGCAACAAGGATTTCATTAATACGTTATGACATTTTTGAGTAATTACAAACGTATTTTAAAGAGTAAAACAAATTAAAATTACGAATCTTTAAACTAAAACTTTAAACTGTTGACAATAAAGGATTGTTAAAATCTGAGGCCTGTTCAGGTATACTTGAAGAAACCGCCACACACACATCAGGTTTACTCGCTTGTCCGGTATAACTGATCGAATTTTCATCAGGTCTCAGGCCGGCCACTCACCATCAGGTACACCTGTCCGGTGTACCTGACAGTGTGTGGCGGATCAGGTCGCCTGAGAGGTTAATTATTCCCAGCAGACACTGTGAGGTACACCGGACATGTCTACCTGTTCAGGTGTACCTGTCAGGTCTACCTGATTTGGTAGGCGAGTGGCCGGCCTCAGGTCGGCGTCAGGTCGCCTGAAAGGCTATTTATTTCCTCCACACACTATCAGGTACACCGGACAGGTCTACCTGTTCAGGTGTACCGGTCATGTGTACCTGATAGTGAGAGGCCGGCCTCACACTATGCGGTTAGTCTGCTGCAATTTGTAAGCGCGTCACGATGTCTCAAAAAATTTTGAAATAGTTAGTTTCCTAACTAGTGCGGAAATTGATACTTTCACGCATGAGATTGTCGTTGACCCGAACGACGCGATAGCGGAGTTCGGACAAGCAGTCGAGTGCGGGGAAGACACTTTCCGCATGAGTTAGGAACAATATTTTTTCTAGGGCCGTACGTTTTGAAAAAAGCCACAAGAAATAGAGTTATATCAATTTTTATTTAGGAGTGAAAATACACAAATTAATTATTTGGCAAGTTTGTCAAAACCAAACCACACCAAACTTTCAATATAATGGGTTCCCACGACGACGATATTGGTTTCCATGACGACGATTCAAAGCCATTGTAATTATATACTGATCTGACTTTTAAATACTATGTCAAAATAATTTTATTTCATCGAATTATCAGTAGTAATTGCACAAGAGCTCTAAAATTATCGAATTTTTTCCGAGTGATACTTTGACAGTGTTAATTTCACGATCCGAAGGGGAGTGAAATTATGTCAAAGTGTCACGAGGGCAAAAATTCGATAATAATTTTAGAGATCGAGTGCAATTTGTTGCGATTATTTCATAAATAAAACTGTTCAAAACCAAAATTTTATTGTAATTTATTTATGTAAGTACAAATTAGTACAATTAAACACACAGTTGTTATAAATATTTGACAGGTGAAAGTCATCACTTTTATAACTTTTAAAACATTAATTGTCATTAATGTCACTGAATGTATTTTTTCATAGCAACGAAGGGCATCTGACGTAATATACTTGACGACAGGATATTATCAAAAATTATCAGTTTAATTTTTATTTCTGTAGCTTTCTATTGGTCAGAATCTCCTATGAATGAAATAATTAGTAGCAATTGCACAAGAGTTCTAAAATTATTGAATTTTTCCCGAATGACACTTTGACAGTTTTAATTTCACGAGCCGAAGGCGAGTGAAATTATGTCAAAGTGTCACGAGCGCAAAAGTTCTATATTAATTTTAGAGATCGAGCGCAATTTGTTGCGATTATTTCATGAATAAAACTGTTCAAAACCAAAATTTTATTGTAATTTATTTATGTAAGTACAAATTAGTACAATTAAACACACAGTTGTTATAAATATTTGACGGTTGAAAGTCATCACTTTTATAATTTTTAAAAAGTTAATTGTCATTAAATGTCACTGAATGTATTTTTTCATAGCAACGAAGGGCATCTGACGTAATATACTTGACGACGGGAAATTATCAAAAATTATCGGGTATAATATCCCAAGAGATTGAGAATAAATTGAAAATAATGCGACAGTTTCTCGAGCCCTGCGGGCTATCGTGGCTATTGCCCAATGACAACAAATTTGAGTAAAAATGAAGCATTATTTTCTTATTTATTCTTACTGTCGTGTGATATTCGTAAGATTATTTTTTAATACGTATATTATGGATATTTTCTTAAATGTGACATTTGTCAAAACTAGGAAACTGGTTGCAATTAAACAGAAACAATCTACTTAAAAAAATTCTATCGGTAATTTTCTACAGTAGATAATTCTCAGTAGTAATTGCACAAGAGCTCTGAAATTATTGAATTTTTCCCGAGTGACACTTTGACAGATTTAATTTCACGAGCCGAAGGCGAGTGAAATTATGTCAAAGTGTCACGAGAGCAAAAATTCTATATTAATTTCAGAGGTCGAGTGCAATTTGTTGCGATTATTTCATGAATAAAACTGTTCAAAACCAAAATTTTATTGTAATTTATTTATGTAAGTACCATTAAACACACAGTTTTTATAAATATTTGACGATTGAAAGTCATCACTTTTATAATTTTTAAAACATTAATTATTGTCATTAATGTCACTGAATGTATTTTTTCGTAGCAACGAAGGGCATCTGACGTAATATACTTAACGACGGGAGATTATCAAAAATTATCGATTTAATTCAGATTTCTGTAGCTTTCTATTGGTCAGAATCTCCTATGAATGAAATAATCAGTATAATTTTAATCTGATTGGACAGCATTAAACACGTGATCAAATATCTTACTATACGATTGGAAGTTAAAATCATTAAAAAATAATCAGTTTAATTTTTATTTCTGTAGCTTTCTATTAGTCAGAATCTCCTATGAATGAAATATTCGCGCCAATTTCATTAAAACATGAACACAATAAGATAAATTTGAAATAAATTAGTAAATAATATCTAAATATTAGTTTATTGCATGTATTATAATATATTATAATGCCATATGCCGGAAAATTTACTTTCACGCACGCCGTGCGGGAAAGTGCAACTTTCGGAAACGAAATGCGTGCGGGAAAGTGGCTCGCTTAGCAGGGCCGTAGAAAAAAGAAATTGTTGCAATTTCTGTATTGGAAGCGGAGGGACTACTAGTGAATCGCCAACATTGGGTTCATCCGTTTTTTTTCTACGCGATTCAATGGAAAACGTTCATAAGTTTTTCGAAAATATTCGTCTTTATAATGATAAATTTTTTCAATATTACCGGATGACAATCAAATCATTTGACGAGATGGTGGAAATCTTACGACCTCACCCAACAAAAGAATATATTAATATATGCAATTTAGAAACACCATAAGTGCAGAGGAAATATTGACACTCAGGTATGTAAAAATCAGTTGATACACAGCATGGCTACTTAACTTGGACAAATATGGAAAACTTTTTTATTATTAATTTTATGAAAAAAAGTTATTCTTAATAAAAAGTTCTACACGGTCTAAAAGCCAAGATTCAACCATACAATATCAAATTTTATCAATATTATACGAGTTATGTAAAAAATCTGAATAATAGTAAAATACCTTCATTTTCACTACCACTAAGGTGGAACCCTAAAGGTAGACTTCCGCAACAAGCGACCAAGACAGGAGACCGCGACAGGCGACAGATAGGCGAGGTCTTCCCACGACTGCTCTCAATGCATTATATCAGGGTAGTTCTGCAGCCCGCGACCGAGACCAGCGACCAACTATCGCCTATCGCGACCTATCTGTCGCCTGTCGCGGTCTCCTGTCTCGGTCGCTTAATGCGGAAGTCTACCTTTAGATTAACGAAACCGGAATCGTCTTCGTTAATCTAAGGTAGAAGCACACACCCTGACAGCTTTCATGAGAATGCTTGGGTGTCGATTGTCGATGTCGATGCATTCCGTAAGGTTAAGGTTGAGCCATGAAGCCGCAGCTAGCTGCGGCGATGTCCGGTAGATGCGGCAAGAACACAATCGTGTGATAAATGTCATATAAATCATGCGTTGGGGGTCATCCATAAACTACGTCGTTGAGTAGAGGGAGGGGGGTGCTTGCTTATTACGACGGAGTACGACAGGTGGGGGTATGAGTGCCCATTCGACGTCGTTTAATATACAGGGTGTAACAAAAATACAGGTCATAAATTAAATCACATATTCTTGGACCAAAAATAGTTCGAATGAACCTAACTTACCTTAGTACAAATATGCACATAAAAAAAGTTATAGCCCTTTGAAGTTACAAAATGAAAATCGATTTTTTCGAATATATCGAAAACTGTTAGAGATTTTTTTATTGAAAATGGATATGTGGCATTCTTACGGCAGGAGCATCTTAAAGAAAAATTATAGTGAAATTTGTGCTCCCCATAAAAAATTTATGGGGGTTTTGTTCCCTTAAATCCCCCCAAACTTTTCTGTACGTTCCAATTAAATTATTATTGTGGTGCCATTAGTTAAATTCAATATTTTTAAAACTTTTTTGGCTCTTAGTATTTTTTCGATAAGGCAGTTTTTATCGAGTTGCGGCTTCTTTTTTAATATGTTTACATAAAAATGTTATGGGGGTTTTGTTCCTTTAAACCCCCCAAATGTTTGTGTACGCTCCAATTAAACTATTACTGCGATACCATTAGTTAAACAAAATGTTTTTAAAACTTTTTTGCCTCTTTGTATTTTTTCGAGAAGGCAACTTTTATCGAGATATGGCTTCTTTTTTAATACGGTTCAAAATATACCTAAAAATGTAAATCATACATAAATTTTCATATTTTTACCAAGTCTCTATAATCGTACTTAACCATATACAAATATGTGGTGGATTTGACAAATATTCAAAATATCTCGATAAAAACTGAATTTTCGAAAAAGTACTAAGAGCCAAAAATGTTTTAAAAATATTGTGTTTAAGTAATGGTACTACAATAACAATTTAATTGGAACGTACACAAAAGTTTGGGGGGGGTTTAAAGGAACTAAATCCCCATAAAATTTTTATAGGGTGTCCAAATTTCACTATAATTTTTTCTTAAGATGCTACTGTCATAAAAATGCCATATGTCCGTTTTCAATAAAAAATCTTTAATAGTTTTCGATGTATTGGAAAAAATCGATTTTTGTTTTGTAACTTCAAAGGGCTGTAACTTTTTTTATATGCACATTTGTACTAAGGTAAGTTAGGTTCAATCAAACTATTTTTGGTCCCAGAATATGTGATTAAATTTATGACCTGTATTTTCGTTACACCCTGTATATTGGTATATTTAAATTTGTCGCTATTGTGTCTATAAAAATAATTTTTACTAGCTTCTACCAGCATTAAAGTATCAGGTATACATATAAAAACGTATAGTTTTTGATATGAAATTGAAAATAAAACAAAACGTTTACGAATAAATATACCTTTGTTGAAATTAAAAAGAATAATTTTATTATAGATACTTTTTTCTACAACCGTGTTAAAAATGCAATTTTTAGCACTCCATACGAGCGTTAAAAATACTACTTTGAGGCACTAGTGCTTTAAAATTTTTATGGCACTGCAGTTCGTATTGACCGTATAGGCAATTTTGATGTAATGTCAAAAAAATATAAAAATGGAATGTCAGTCAAGTTCAAGTAAAAGTTTTTGTAGATATTGTCGTGTAATTACGTTTGTAGAAAAAATATTGTATGATATGCGTGTTAAAAAGTACATTTTTAAGGCACTCATGTGAATTGCAGAACTAGCTTCGCTCATTCTGCAAACTTTCCCATGCGTGCCTTAAACGTGTACTTTTAACACTTATATCATAAATAACTATTATCGCATACTTTTCATTTCGTTTTTATCAGTCACGGCGTTAAAATAATATTAGGTAGCACTTTTGTACAAGACAACAAACAATAAGACATTGTTCTTTGGGTTTAAACAATCGCTTCTATATACAGAACAACGTCTGGAAGCAAAAAAATATTAAATTGTTAGTTAATTTATGTGCTGCATATTGTGTGTGAAACAACAGTTCTGAAAGAACGAATAGAAATAAAATATTGTTTTCTATTTAGTTAGTAAGTCGTATTTATACTTTAGAAGAAATGGCATCGAAATCAAAACAAAATAAATATAAAGATTTATATGATGCAGTTAAGAAAGCATACCCCGCAAAATCTTGGTCCAATGCTATTTAAATGCATCTATACTAAGAAAGAATGCATCTATACTAAATACTAAGAAAACTAATAAAGATTTTGAAAGACTGCATTATTGCCGAGGCCAAATGTTTATTTTAATAAGTTACAGGGGTGAAAAAAAAGAGAAACTTTTGTCTGATTTTTCATTTCAAATATTTCATTCAAAAGAAACCTTTTGTTTATTCTAAGGGACTTACAACCCTCAGTAATAATGTAATCTTTTATTCTGCGTTTAAATTTTTCAAATATATTCATTAGTTTTCTCAGGATTCGAAAAAAATTAATGCATTTAAATAGCATTGGACCAAGATTTTATGCCTACCCCCTCATATTTGATTAAAAAAAACAGAAATAATATTGATTATTTTTAAATCTATGAAAGGGGGGTCGTGACGACGTCGACATGGGGGGAGGGGGTCGTCTCTAAACGACGAATTACGAGGGGGGGGGTATTAAAAAGTTTAAATTTTTTGCGACGTAATTTATGGATGCTCCCTTGTCGTCATCCCGTCGAACCGGAGTGTTTTCACCACACCGGCCAAAACACATAGTGTGGCATCGCAAAGTGATTGATTAGTGTGAAGAAGCTCAATAAGTCTATAATAGTAAAAGATATATAATAAAAGTTATTTACAAAGAATGACCCTAGACACCAGGTATGGTGGTAAGCGGGGTTTGATTAACAGGAAGGCACTATGTGCTCATAACTCCTTTATTTGGTTAAACTAACACCATATAAATGTATTCAGTTGATAGGTGATTACATTATTCTGCTCTAACTGCCCAAACCTAACTAACTACTTCGACTGACCCACTAATGACTCAAATCTGATCGTGTTCCCATATTTATCAAATACTTCATTTTGTAAATATGTTTGTTATATTCTCGTTAGTGTGTCAAAATGAATAATCGACCTTGTTGATCTAAGCAAAACGTGGACTTTAACTAAGGTGTTCTACTTTGCAATTATTATAACAAATATGCGTAATGTTTATTGTTTTATAAATAAATATCTAACGAATACGTTAAGGTAATTTAAGGATTTCTAAAATATCTAAATAATGAGATAAATCCCATTATACAGGTGCTCCGTGTGTCGTTATGATGGTATATTCGTTTTCAGTAACCCCAAAAACCCGCGAGAAATCTGTTGGCATCAATTTAGTGCCGAACCCTCGAACCTCCAGAAGATGACGTGTCTTAGTAGTGATCTGTTGGGCACCAGGTGCGTCGGGGGGTCGGTTCTAATGGTGTAGTCGTGTTCAGCGACCCCAAAAACACGCGGGTAACAAAATCTGGCCATTAATCGTTGAGTCAGAATAACAAGGTTCTATCTGCAATTTTTGTCTAAACTGAGATTTTTATGTAACTTGGTTCTATTTTATGTTCTTCACCTTAATATGATACTAGCACCGACATCTATTAACAGTTGGCTGAAATACGTAAGTTACAAGGTTCTATCTGAGATAATGTTAAATGTTGATAAGTTAACAAGGTTCTAACTGAAATAAAAAACAGTCAACTAAGTACACAAGGTCCTATCTGCTAGAACTAAAAGTGATTATAAGTTAACAATAAGACTTTATTAAATAACTTGAAGTTGTTTTGTTATATACTAATTGTTAAACAAGGGTATATGTGAAAGATAGAACTTGATTAAATAAGTTTATTTCTTCATTAATAGACCAGTAAGGATCTGTTTTTAGGTGGATGTGAGAGGTGGCATTCAGATTTTTGCGGATGAAGTTAGGTGATAACTTCGTTAATAATAATTGATTTATGCTCCTTCTCAAATATGCCCGGAACATTATTAAAAAAAAATAAAATATTTAAAAATTTCAAAAAATTTCGTTTTTTTTTCTAATTTTTTTGATTATAACTTAAAAACTATTCATTTTAGAACAAAGTCCTATAGGAATAAAACAAAGATAATTAAATTTTATATCAGATGAGATTGGTTAAAAATGTCTTAATTTATCACCCTTGCTTCAAAATAGCAATAAATATAAAATAAGGGGGCAAAACAAGCCTGTCCTTATTCAATGATTTTCCATCACTTAGGTCACACTTGGAACCTTCTTAATTCGCTTAGAAAATTTTTGTAATGTGCTTAAACCGTACACCAAATTTCAATAAAATTGACTTACTAGATTTTGCATAATAATTTTGCAATCTAAACTTTTTTTAAAAAATTAAAATTTTTTAAAATCTTCCACAACAAAAACTAGAACATACAAAGATTTGTCAATTTTTTAACATATAAAGAAGTACTCCACCTATCTAGTGCACTTTACAGAATTGAAATCGGATTATTTAAGCAGCCTCAGCAATGTTTTAAAGTTATAAACAATTTTTCGGCTTATAAACAAATTAGTGCTGTGGCCAGGAGGGGGTGCTACGGGCTCCTTTATTGAGATGCACTTACCCAAGTTTTTTATGTATTTTGACCCGTAGAACACGAATTTTTTGGGTAACAGTTGATCCGGATGTCGATAAGATTGTTATACAGGGTGTCCAGAAACTCTACCGACAAACGAAGACAGGAGATTCCTCAGATAATTTTATGACAATTTAACCCAATTCACCTAGTCCGAAAATGTTTCCTAAGGGAGCTAGAGCTCTTTGAAGATGGCGCCATGTAATTAGTTTTTCTTAAATACCTCCAGAACACTTCTATTTAGAAAAACGAAAATTGGTATACTTATTTACTTTCCTGAAATGAATCGATTCCATCTATTGTGAATTTCTAGTACCGGTCATAGGCGTACGTTTTGGGTAGGGCAACGGTTATTTTATCGCATAACTTTTTTGTCTTCAACTTTTAAGCATTTTTGATACTGGATTATTAAATTATGAGGTATTCTAGTACTAAAAAGTACTCTTACTTTAAATCGATAGGATACACCGTTTTCTAGAAAAATCGATTTGAAAGTTTTTAGTTTTGGGAATTTGAAAAAAAAAGTTAAAAAAAATTAAAAAAAAACCGATGTATTTTACCAACTTAAAGCAAGAGTAACTTTTAGTACTCGAATATCTCATAATTGAATAATCTAGTGTCAAAAATACTTAAAAATTAAAGACAATAAAGGTATGCTATAAAATAACTGTTGACCTACCCAAAACGGACGCCTATGAACGGTACTAGAAATTCGCCATTAATGAAATCGATTATTCTCTGGAATATAAATAAATGTACCAGTTTTCATCTTTCTAAATAGTTTTTTTTTGTATCTTTTTTTTTTAATTCAAGGGACGAAAAATTTTCAAATCGATTTTTCTAGCAAACGGTGTATCCTATCGACTTAAACTAAGAGTACCTTTTAGTACTAAAATAACTCATAATTAAATAATTCAGAGTCAAAAATGCTTAAAAATTAAAGACAAAAAAGTTAGGCGATAAAATAACCGTTGCCCTACCCAAAACGGACGCCTATGAGTTGTAGTAGAAATTCGCAATGGATGGAATCGATTCATTTCTGGAAAGTAAATATGTATACCAATTTTCGTTTTTCTAAATAGAAGCGTTCTGGAGGTACTTAAGAAAAACTAATTACATGACGCCATCTTCAAAGAGCTCTAGCTCCCTTACGAAGCATTTTCGGACTAGGTGAATTGGGTTAAATTATCTTAAAATTATCTGAGGAATCTCCTGTCTTCGTTTGTCGGTAGAGTTTCTGGACACCCTGTATACAAAGAACTTGAGGAATTACATAAAATCGATTTTTCGCAAAATAAAACATTTTTTTGTATTTATTGGGTAATTCTAAGCAAAAAATGTTCTTACAAGTTTTTTCGTAGGATGCATAGTTTTCGAGATAAACGGGGTGGAACTTTCAAAAAATCGAGAAATTGTAATTTTTGAACGCGAATAATGTTTGATTAAAAAATAAAATAGCAATTCTGCTGACATCATTTGAAAGTTTAAGTCAAATTATACCGGTTTTAATTATTTGCATTGCTAAAATTAATTTTTTTATTATTAAACAAAGCTATTTGTTTATAAGCCAAAAACTTGTCTATAAATTTAAAACATTGCTGGGGCCCCTTAAATAATCCGATCTTAATTCTGTAAAGTGTATTAGATAGGTAGAGCACCTCTTTATATGTAAAAAAATTAGCCAACTTCTAAATGGTCTACTTTTGTTCAGAAAGATTTTAAAAAATTTGAACTTTTTTAAAAACATTTAGATTTCAAATTTATTATGCAAAATTTGTTACGTCGATTTTAATGAAATTTGGTACACGATTTAAGTATGTTACAAAGAATTTCCTAAGCGAATTACTAAGGTTCTAAGTGCCACCAAAGTTGTGAAAAAATATTGAATAACAGACTTACTTTGCCCCCTTATTTTGTATTTATTGCTATATTGCAGAAAATGTAATACCTTAAGACATTTTTTACCAGTCGTATATTATACAAAATTCAATTATCTTTATTTTATTTCTGTGCGACTTTGTTCCAAAACGAATCGTTTTAAAGTTATAAGCAAAGAAAGCAGAAAAAAATCGATGTTTTTCGAAATTTTTAAATATTTTAATTTTTTTATTAATGTTCCGGGCATATTTGAGAAGGAGCATAAGTCAATTATTATTACTGAAGGTGTCACCTAACTTTATCTGCAAAAATCCGAATGCCACCTCTCACATCTAAAAATAGACGTTTTTTCGCAGATCCTTACAGGTCTATAAGTATTAATTTCTCAAATCAGCGCCCGGATTACGAACACTCGATACGAATCGTATCCGCCATGTTTTCCCATAAGGCGCTACGGTAAAACATTGCGGATACGATGCGTATCGAGTGTACGTAATCCGGGCCCTGACCTCCTTTGTATTAACTATTGTAACCAGGGCTGCTTTATCCATTAGGCAATATAGGCAGTTGCCTAGGGCGGCAAATTATGAGAGGGCGGCAAAAATACTGTACAAAACATATTTGTATATAAAAATTAAAATCGAATAACATTTAAGTAGGTACATCACATCCATCAATGGAATATAAGTGGGCATTCATTTCTAGAAAATAAATTGCATTTTCTTAACACTACTCATTCAAAAAGGCCAGAAGTCGTAAATTTAGGGATTATTGAGCCGTCGACAGCACCGCAAAAGCGGCGGGCGCACTGTTCTATAATTTTTTAAACTGAATCCTTTTGGGTTATTCGTGATTGAAAATTTGTCATTTTCATTGAGAAATGTAGCCTTTTCGGACGTTTTTTTGCGAATACCTTAAAAATTATGCATCTAACGAAAAAAACTATATATAAAACATTTTTGTAGCTTATGAAAAATCAAAGAGATTCGTTCCTTCATCAGTCTTCTAGTGATAACATAAAAAGAGATATGGTAGGTGAAAAGAAATTTTTTTTGTGCATGCTCAAATGGGTGTGTTCAACTTAATAATAGACAAATAGTCGGTTTTAAGGGTATAATGCTATCAATATCTTTTGTAAGTACTGCCTGAAAAGACCTTTAAAACGACCGCACTGTTAAATTTCGATTACATTCAAACTAAGCGAGATATGGTGCAACAAAAAAGGATGACTAATTTATTTTAAGATAAAATGCGAAGTATATATATTTTAACCCCTCATCCACCAGATTTAAATGCATCGTTTTGCTTCTACAATACCTTTTACTATAGCGTTATTTCTATGTTATACAAGTTGGACGGGTTTAAAATGTATGGTTTTTGTAAAAAAAATAAGATCAAACATAGAGAGCATTTTTAAATTTTTTAAAAATTTTCCTTTTTCTCCATGTAACTCGAAAATGATAATGAGATACAGTAATGAAAGAAAAATAAAATTGTTATCTAAAAGAAAACCTACATTTTTGTAAGGTATTTTTTACGTATCTCTATCACTTTCGAATTACATGGAGAAAAAGGAAGATTTTTAAAAAATTTAAAAATGCGCTCTATAATTTGATCTTATTCTTTTCAAAAACCATTTATTTTAAACCCGTCCAACTTTTTGAATATAGAAATAACACTATAGTAGAAGGTAGTCTAAAAGAAAAATGATGCATTTAAATTCTGGTGGATGAGGGGTTGAATATACTTCTCATTTTTCCTTAAAATACTTAGTCATAAGTTCTTTTGCACCATATCTAGCTTAGTTTGAATGTGACCGACATTTAACAGTTCTCGTTTTAAAGGTTTTTTCAAGCACTACAAAAGGCATTCGTAGCATTATACCCCTAAAATCGACAATTTCTTTATTATTTTAAGTTGAATACACCGATTTGAGCATGCACCAAAAAAATCTTTTTTCACCTACCATCTCATTTTTTTTATTAAAACTAGAAGATTTATGAAAAAATGAATCTCTCTGATTTTTCATAACCTACAAAAATGTTTTACATAGTTTTTTTCGTTAGATGCACAATTTTTATGGTATTCCCAAAAAAACAGTCTCCGAAAAATGTCATTTTTCAATGAAAATGGCAAATTTTTAACCACGAATAACTCAAAAAGTATTCAGTTTTCAAAAAAATTTATAAAACAGTTATTGCTTAGAATTAGGTTCTCTGGCCACTTCCGGTGTTAGTTTGATAAAAAAAATTTCACCCCCGAGAACGGGTGGGAACCACCCCTAAGTTAAAAGCGTCATAGGATATAGCATATACTTTGTTTCTTGAGCTATTTCCTACTTACAGTGAAAATATCAAGTAAATTGATGCAGTAGGAAAATTTGACATAAATGTCAAAGTGATTAATTTAAACCATTTAAATTAAAAAACATTAATTATAAACAATATTAGTTGGTCAAAGCTGTGGTATATATTTTTACCTTAAATATACTTACGTTTTAAATACTGAATTTAAGTTTTTTTAATGTTCCGTAATATCTAATTATAAATAATCTATTATAATCTTAGCGCCATCTACACGATTATTGTCAAAGTATCCGAAGTAAGAAATTGATATTTTATTCTTTTTCTCATGATCATCTTTCAGTGCGTCACAGTTTTTCGATTTCTCTCTAACGCATTAAATTGTACGTGACAGAAAAAAAGGCACGTCTTTGAATACTTTGGTAATTATTCTAGTTCGGTGATTATTCTAGTTGTCGATAGATGGCGCCATAATCAAAAAAGAATTATTTATTAAATAAAATAATAATATTATCAATATAATCTGTACAATTTATAAGACTATACAAATGAAAGAAAATACCATTTTATAAATGCAATAGAGACAATTGATTTGGTTTTATTCCAAATTGAAAATAAAATTTGACAACTGTCAGATTTAACAAAAATGTCACGTTAGAATAAATGTCATAAATGTGTATTATCACGGACTTACCTTTTTTTCTATAATTTGTGACGCACTGAAAAATGTTCATGAAAAGGAGAGTATCAATAGAACGTCAAAATGATTAGAAAAATCTTAAAAAAATCGATTACAATTTAATTACTTTTTTGCGTTGTAAATATTAAGCGATAACAATTAAATAATAAATTTAAAAATTACCAGTAAAAGTTGAATTAGTAACCGCTAGGAGCGACACCAGCGAAGCTCAGAGCGTATAGATGATTTTTCCAAAGAAAAATCAAGAAAGAAATCTGATGTGATCGAACTGGAATGACAATTTTTATGTATACTTATTTAAACAAAAAAATCTGCTTGCAATTTTTTTTTCGCAAAAATGGTACATGCTTGAAGGGCGGCTACTAGAAAATTGCCTAGGGCGTCAATTGACCTAAACGCGGCCCTGATTGTAACGTCAATGAAAACAAAGTGAAACATGAATGGAAAATAAAATTTGACACGATGTTGATATGTCATATAAGGATGTGACGTGCTACACAATTTGGAGAACAAGTCCTCGGTTGCTCAGAATCGGAAGAGATACGGGATGGTTCTTAACAAGATGCTTTTAATGTGCTCTTATTAACTTAGAAATAAAAAAGTAGAAAAATCAAAATAAGAATGTCAAATAAAAAGAAATAAAATATTAGGCGCCACTGGTTACCTTATGGGAACCAAAAATATACAACAAATAGAAACATTAAAGAAAAGATTGCTAACTCAAAATATTAAATAAAAAACTAGTCAATATAAAATATACAAAATACTTTATTAAATGAAAGCACATATGGCGTGAAAGCAAATATGGCGTGAAAGCAAATATGGCGTGACTTCCCTTGTTGTATTTTACTTAGCTGTACCCTATAATCCGGTCAACTTAGACATCAAAATGCTTGGCAAATAACAAAAATTGCCGGAGAGCCAAATTTTGGTGGAGAGCTAGGGTATACCATAACAAATAAAGTTTAAAAAGTCCCCATCGATCCCATGTGTGCGTCAAAAGTTATTCGGGGTCAAAGGTCAAAATTTGAGATTTTTTGGATTTTTTTCGAAAACGGTAAGTTTTATCAAAAAAAACCTTAAACCAAAGTTGTAGATCTTAAAATTCTCTACAAAAATAGTTCTTACTATTTTTTTCCTAAGAGTTGCCATTCCTGAGATATCGCGATTCAAAGAGTCACATTATACAAATTATACATGATATGCACACGTTTCCACACCACCTGTGAGGTAGTGTACTCGGCGCGTTTTTTTTTACCGTGGTTTCCCCTTAGGCCTATTCCACTAACTGTTTTGACAATTTTAGGATAATTTAAGGAAACAATACCGGTCAAGTTCTATTACCTTATTATTGATATTGATTATTGATATTGCTATTGATTATTAGGTTAACTATTGTTTTGATTTCTTTAGATATTTTAATCAGATTCATATTCTTGAAAGTCTACTTCAACAGTCAAGTCTTCTTCGATTTCATCTTCTTCCTCTTCCTCTTGCTGGATGTTCAAAAATTGTTCAAATGTGACTGAGTCATTGGTCTCTTCATTAAAATCACAGGAGTCTTCCTCTGTTGTACTAAACTGGACATTTGAGCAAGACTGACCTTGGCAGTTGGTACACACTAGAGACCACAGCAAAACGACTTTTTTATATCCACATTTGGTACTACAACCTTTTTTGCAATTACAAAAAATAGTGTTAAGGAGTTATTCTGGAGCAGGTGGGAGTAAAATTTTAATCGGTTCCAGAGTATTATCTATTAATTTCCAACCCCAGTCTTCTGGATTCAGTAGCCTAGCCATGTTTGAACTTGATAATATACTCGATACAAATGTTGAAAAGCAGATGCTGATGTTGGAGGAAGACATGATAGTTGTACTTGTTTCATGTTTCGCGTATTTTTTACAAAAGTTAAGTATCGGTATTTATCAAGACAAATAATTTTTTTGGAGCTCCATAAACCGCAAGAAGAAAGCGAATTCCTTCCGTAATTATTGTTTGCGGTGTAGAATCAAGTTCTGTAAAAACTTTACAGCAGTCAGTGAAATCTTTTTTTTTTCGAATAATGTAAGTACTGACGTTTTGCCCCTTCTGTACATTGCTGACGTAGTGTCGCAGCCGGTTATCGCATGTAAAAATAAAATGTACTTTTGGCATTTGGGATAAGCCGATAAACTATTCGAAGAATATATCTCTGTTCGCTGTTGAGCCCTTCCAGGTTTCAGAAAATAAATAACTTTATCTACTGGAGTCCTTGCAGTAATCAGTACCAACAAATCAACACCTTCACCAACTACAATTGTTGTGTTTGTTGCCTTAAATTTTTCAATTGCTGTCTCAATTATAAGGACATCTGCGTCATTTTTAGCTTGTTTCACTTCAATATTCGCAGCTGTTAATTTGTCAGTTAACATTTCAGCTTTCTTTCAGCTTTCTTCTTGCGGTTTATGGAGCTCCAAAAAAAATTATTTGTTTTGATAAATACCGATACTTAACTTTTGTAAAAAATACGCGAAACAAGAAACAAATACAACTATCATGTCTTCCTCCAACATCAGCATCTGCTTTTCAACATCTGTATCGAGTATATTATCAAGTTCAAACATGGCTAGGCAATGAACTGAATCCAGAAGACTGGTGTTGGAAATTAATAGATAATACTCTGGAACCGATTAAAACCTTACTCCCACCTGCTCCAGAAAAACTCCTTAACACTATTTTTTGCAATTGCAAAAAAGGTTGTAGTGCCAAATGTGGATGTAAAAAAGTCGGGTTGCTGTGTTCTCTAGTGTGTACCAACTGCCAAGGTCAGTCTTGCTCAAATGTCCAGTTTAGTACAACAGAGGAAGACTCCTGTGATTTTAATGAAGAGACCAATGGCTCAGTCACATTTGAACAATTTTTGAACATCCAGCAAGAGGAAGAGGAAGAAGATGAAATCGAAGAAGACTTGACTGTTGAAGTAGACTTTCAAGAATACGAATCTGATTAAAATATCTAAAGAAATCAAAACAATAGTTAACCTAATAATCAATAGCAATATCAATAATCAATATCAATAATAAGGTAATATCTAGAACTTGACCGGTATTGTTTCCTTAAATTATCCTAAAATTGTCAAAACAGTTAGTGGAGTAGGCCTACAGGGGAAACCACGGTAAAAAAAACGCGCCGAGTACACTACCTCACAGGTGGTGTGGAAACGTGTGCATATCATGTATAATGTGACTCTTTGAATCGCGATATCTCAGGAATGGCAACTCCTAGGAAAAAAATAGTAAGGACTATTTTTGTAGAGAATTTTAAGATCTACAACTTTGGTTTAAGGTCTTTTTTTGATACAACTTACCGTTTTCGAAAAAAATCCAAAAAATCTCAAATTTTGACCTTTGACCCCGAATAACTTTTGACGCACACATGGGATCGATGGGGACTTTTTAAACTTTATTTGTTATGGTATACCCTAGCTCTCCACCAAAATTTGGCTCTCCGGCAATTTTTGTTATTTGAAATGTCTATATAGACCGGGTTACTACTTACGAAAACAAGAGAGAAGAAAAAGACAAATAATAAGATTATATTTTGCAAATCAAACATTATTTATTGAAACAAAAAATTTAATCTGTGATCTCTTACGATGTTACAAATAGAGATGTACCAGATTACGTGATTACCAAAAAAAAAAGAAAATAAAAGTTTTACAAAGAAAAAATAATACCTTGTTTATTGTTCTAAGTCCAAGGCACAATTCACTCACTAAATATCACTTTACAAATGAATTGATACAATAAAAGTACATAAGGTTACCCATATATAGAAAAATTCCATAGTTTATAGAAAAATTCCATAGTTCATAGAAAAATTCAGCATTGAATTAATTTTTTTTAAACAAGTCTGCATTACTCGAACAAAAATATCAAAAAAAATTGTTTTCTAGTTTATTTAACGGGTTCAAAAAATACTAAAATGAAAGCAAACTTCATGCTTTAACTAGGATGTTGGAACTAGTAACACAAAAAATTCTACTCCTTCTGCATAATTCCTGGATCTGACTGCATGTAAGAAAAAATGATACCAAAAGCGGTATAACAATATCGACATCCGCTTAACAGCAGCGAAAATGCCGGAGTCCACATTCTCTGTCCGCCATGTCATGCCGATCTGAGCCAAGCTACCAGAGCATTAGCCAGCCTGGCGAAGACACTTGCAACTTGAAACTACATCTTAAACTTCACTATACTAAACTGGAAACTGACTGATCAAACTAGACGGCTCTAACGTAACTCCTTGTCCTCAGAACTTTGACTTTCTGGCCTAAGCTCTGTTCCCTCTCCTTTCTGTCACCTAATTCTCTTTTTGACCAATAAAAGAAATATCTAAGCCTCCTACACTTATTTATTATCCAATAGGTAAAATCAAAACACATTCTAAATCCAACCTCTTTGGTAAGGAATTATACTCTTTAACCAATAGGATCATTTAGCCATGTCAGCGATCCTTACTTAGCTCCAACATTTTGAAGAAAGGTATTGCTGAGTCCACAATTAACACCCGCGCTTTTTGACATTGATATTAGCACGTATGTTTATCTAACTCCCAGGATTTGTGGAGCCAAAACGAGCATTAGCTACATTGTAACTCTTTTTTACATCACAAACTGAACACAGGAAATCGAATATAGATACCTATGACCGTAAAATATAATAACGTCTTTCTTTAACAAGACGGATAAACTTCAAATTCTCACGTTTACATTCGCTTGGCATATGAAGCGATATTTTTATGTCTACAGGATGGGACAAAAATATGTTACGATACATTTACAATTTTTGGTTTCTGCATAAGGCAAAATAATTGCGTTCTTTTGAACCGTTCCACTATTGAAGTAACCTTTTACTGTTAATAAAAATATATTAATTTTTAAAAAAAATTACATTGTTAACACGTACAAGTGGCGATAATAGTAAAATAAATACATAACTAAAAATGGCACCTGAGGCAGTTAGAACTTTGTTATTCCAATGCAACGTAATGTGTTTATTTTGACGCGTTTAGGCACTTTTGGATGCATTTTACGCACTTTAAAATGCAATTATGCATTTAAACCCATTTTTATATATTAGACTTTTTCCTGAAATAATCCTGAACACAATGCAAAAAAGTCTGTAGGTGCTGTACTTAAAAATCGATTTATTCCACTGTTTTAGTGCTAAATGCCCTGGTCTATACGTGATGTGATAATAGTAGGGATTTTGTGCAGTTACTCGAGCGCGTCAGATTATCACATGGGGAGAAACCGTGTACCCTGTAAATGTACCTCTACCATATATTGGCTCTTAATACAGGGGAGTTCGTTAAGGGGTGTCCGAAAAAAATCTATCCTTAGAAAAACTCAAAATCGTCAGATTAAGATAAGGTAAGTTAAGTAAGTACATGCAAAATAGTGTATATTTCAAAAATCTGACGATTTAAGCGGGGCGTAAGGAAATGAGTGAGTCATAAAGTTTCACAAAAAACAGCGAATATTTCGCGAAATGAACGTCACATCGAAAAACTAAAAAATACGTGTTCAATATTTTTCAAGAATCTATAGAATGATATCCTACATGACCCTTCACCGAGAGGGGTACGTGAAATTTTAAGTACGAACCCCGCGATATTTCGCGAAATGAACATCAGATCGAAAAGTTGTAAAATACACCTATTTAATATTTTTAAAAAATCTATCGAATGGCACTAAACACGACTCCCCACGGAGCTGGGATGGGAGGTTACTTTAAAATCTTAAATAGGAGCCCCCAATTTTTATTGCAGATTTGGATTCTGTACGTAAAAATAAGCAACGTTTATTTGAGACATTTTTCGAATTATGGATAGGTGGCACTATAATAGGAACATACGATTGATGGAAATAGAAAATTAAATTAAAAATGGAAAGTCCCCCACTTTGTGGAAAACTTTACTTAACTTTTTTTGGTTTTAGGACCTAGTCTTCACAACTCAATCGGTCCCAATAACGCTCGAGTGACTGCAAATTTAGCATATTTTCCTCCCCTACTATAAACATTATTTGTTTCTAAAAGTTTACAAATTTTATATAAATTATACCACTCCTGAATTTTCCATTACTAATAGTTATTTTATTAGTAAAGGAATATTAACTTTATTAGTATTTATAATGATAATATCAAAGAAAACAAATATACTTACAAACAAACATACATTTGGGAAATGTACCGATAGAAAGGGTTGATAAATATACAAATACCTGGGAACCTGGATTTCAGAAAATAATCATCAAACAACAGAAATAAGGGCCAGGATAGAAATAGCAAGAAATGCCTTTGTAAAAAATGAAAACAATTCTCTGCAACAAAGAAGATTAGAATTGAGAGAAGAGCTCTGAGATGCTACGTAAAAACCACAGTCATTTGAAATGTGGTTTTCTAACACAATAACCTCATGTTAAACTCATTTTAATGCCCTTGAAAACCGTACAACCCTTGCAAACGACCCCTAAATCGAAAAAAATTACAAAAAATTAATTTAGTATGACATAAAAGATTTAAATATAGAGTAAATGATATTTTCCGTTCTTTATTTTATCATATTTTTAACCCCCTTTCAACCCTTAAAAACAACCATTAAATAGAAAAAATTTACAAAAAATTAATTTTGTTTGACAAGAAGACTTAAATATAGAGTAAATAATATTTTACGTTCTCTATCTTAATTATTTAATTGTTAACCCCTTTCAACCCTTAAAATCAACCCCTTGATTAAAAATTGTATAAAAAATTTCTTTTGATAAACTAAAAAGGATTTAAATATCGTTCCACGTTCTCGAAAAAGCTATGCTGGAAAATCATATGCTCAAGTTATTTAACCCTTAAAACTACCCCTAAATTAAAACATTGGATATGTATAATTATACAGTAGAGCCCCGAATATCCGAACTAATTGGGGGGACAGCCTGTTCGGATTCCGAAAAGTTCGGATTATCCGAAAGTTAGCCTAACTAGTAACTCAAAGCTTTCATTGTCGTTGATTTTGAGTAGCAAAACGTTCTCGTAAGACTGTGGACAATATTTTTGGACTCAAGTTGACTACAAGAGAATCGAAGTAAGTTTATGTTTAACCTTTATAAGTAAGTCTGGCTAATTGATTTATGCCAAAGCAAATTATAAATAAAAAAACCTTTATATGCACTACATATTAAGTACGTCTTCATTTTTAACAAATTTTAAATGCCAAAGTTCTACCTACATCTGATTTTACTCTGTATAATAAACACGTTTTTTAAGATTTTGTCTTAAATTTTTAAATTTTTTTCACTTTCCGTTGGTTCGGATTTGCCGAACATTCGGATTAGCGGGGTTCGGATTTGCGGGGTTCTACTGTACATTTAAAAATGTTTAGTTTGACCCCTCTGTGGCTCAGTGGTAAGAGCGCCTACCTTTGGATCGAAAGGTCCGAATGGTCGTGAGTTCGAATCTCACCAGGGTCAGAAATTTTTCGTTTATTATAAATTAATACAATGAAAATAGTTTCTGTCCTTGTGGGATCGGTACTCACCGGAGGGACCGCAGCTGTTCGGATACAATTAGCGTCTCTTTGCAAAGACAATGACGTCGACTTGCAAAGTAACAAGACACTTACTCAACACACACACTACACATGACACTAGGTACCTAACTGAATTTACCGTACCTACCATGCCAATGGCCATAAAAAAAAACATTTTGAAGGTAATTAAAAGAGCTACAACTTTTTTTTCATTATAATATGTAGTCTACATATTATAAAGTGAAAAACCTTTTATTTTTAAACGGTGAAGGGTCAAAGGGCTCGAGAGAGACTGTGGTTGCGCTACCGCGCGCTCTTTAATCAATCATATCTTCGTCAATTTTTGTGTGATAGAAAAAACAAACAAACCAAAATTTTTGTAAAAAAAACATTTTTTTTATTATTATACTTTTTTACGTATCTTTCATTATTTTTGAGATATTATGAAAAGAAAGAGTTTTTTTAATTCGAAAATTTTTTTTCTTAAAATCGTGATTTTTTAAAAAAATATGTGTTACAAAGCAGCGAAACTGTTAGAATCCATCAAATTTTTAATATTAAAGTTAATTCTAGACAGAATACGATTAATTTTAATTTTGGTGGAAATGGCACTTATGAAATCCATTGATTTAAAAGAAAAACCATTAGATGTTCCTCTTTTTTTCATTACAGATCACTCATTTTACGTACAAAAGACTTTTAACAGTGCTCATTTTAAAGCTTATTTTAAGCACTATAAAATCCTTTCTCATTAGCATGCATAAAGTATATTCGCTCTCCGCTTTGAATACATCGATTAAATTTCACACAAAATAAAAAGCGGCTTTGATCTTCAATATCTCGCTAAGGTGATACAGTAGCGATCAACAGGTAGCCAAAACGCGTTCCAAGATTGCGGCTGTAATTTTGAATATTTTTTCGAGATATTTGGCACACGTATTCGTAATATAATAAACAATTGCGGTACAGAGCCCAATTTGAAAAATATATTATTATGTGGAAATTACTCTGTAATTAAATACGATATTAAAAAAACGAGCCTGTACCGCCATTAAGAAGAACAGAAAAATTTACTTTCTTCAAATAAACTTTTTTATCCGATGCCTAGATTTTGTGTCATTTTGGAACTACTAAAATTTTTTATTTCATTAGTAGTTCCAAAATGACACAAAATCTAGGCATCGGATAAAAAAGTTTATTTGAAGAAAGTGTATTTTTTTATTCTTCTTAATGGCGGTACAGGCTCGTTTTTTTAATATTGTATTTAATTACATAGTAATTTCCAAATATTAATATATTTTTCAAATTGGGCTCTGAACCGCCATTCTTTATTATATTACGAATACGTGTGCCAAATATCTCGAAAAAATATTCAAAATTACAGCCGCAATCTTGGAACGCGTTTTCGCTACCTGTTGATCGCTACTGTTTCCTCTTGGCATTTTTGCCGGGGAGATCCTTTCGGATAGTTCCAGCGCCAATTACATCTTTAACCCTGTTTCAAGTAACTAGTGTCGATGTACACTAGCCCAGGGGGACCGACGGCTTAACGTACTCTCCGAGGCACGGTGAGACGGCTCGTGTCATTATTGGAAATGAAAATGGTTTGTCTTTGGCAGGGATCAAACCCACGTACACTGGCGTATGAGGCCAGCGATTATGCCGTTACTCCACGGCCGCTCACAATATTGCACTTAGGACACTCTTTAAAAAACAATTTGTTAATTTTTTTACCTGCTACAATTTTGTTCATTATAATATTATCGTTAAAATGCATACTTTTGGAGATATTTGCAAAAAACTTTTGAAAATCGTGAGAAAATTCCGAATTTTCAATTGCCAATAACTTGAAAGTATTGGGTTTTTGAAAAAACTTTATACAACATTTTTTGCTTAAAATTAGGTCTACCGATATCTGAGGTTATTTTGAAAAAAAAATTTTCCACCACCGAAAAGGAGTGGCAACTGGCAACCACCCCCAGGGTGAAAATGGAGTTCAATATCACTTTTGAAGTTAAGGGTAGGATAAGCCTAATTCCAAAATTTCATGTAAATCGGTTCATAGTAAAAAATTTCTGAGCTAAAAAGCTCAGAAAGCTCAGAGAGCTACATTAAATGACTGTACTAAAAAGATAAGGGGAGGAAGAAGTATAGGAAGACTATCATGATTGAAAAATTTAAGCGACTAGTTTGAATTCAGTTCCATAGAATTCTTCAGAGCAGCGGTAGATAGAGTAAAGATAGTGATGATGATATGAAATCTCCGATCGGGAGATGGCCCTTAAGACTATACGTTTTATAGGTCACTAAAAACATTTATCAGACAAAAGATACTTACAATATAATATCCATACGCTTACGTTAATAACAACATAAAAACTAACTTACACCTTCGGATTCTTCCGAGTAATCTGGAGATTTTGTATAATTTTCCATGTTTTTCTATTCTGGTGAAAAGTTAAAAAATAACTCACAGTACAACAACAAAACAAGTCTAACTCACTTATATGCACTAGTTAGTTCGACTTAAAATATGTCTTCTTGACCCCTCGCAGAGTTATCACTTGTTTTGTTTAAGATAAAGTTTTATTTTTATTCCGAATTGAATAAATGCCAGGCACTAACATAATAGTTTTATAATTATTGTAGGGACTATTAACGCGTTTTAATGTGTATTTGGATGAGTTTCTCGATAATTTGATAATAGACAAAGAGCTGTTTTATGAGTGGTTGCCTACTTGTTTTATACATTTCCTTATCAACTAAAGATTATATGATTACCTTACTGTTATACAGTATGGTGCAAATGAAAGGAATAAATTCAGTTTTTTCATAAATTTTGGATAATAAATTTCGAAACAGGTCGATTTTTATTTTTAAATTATTTTTTTCTACGGCCGTGATAAAAGAGCCACTTTCACGCACGCATTTCGTTTCCGAAAGTTGTACTTTCCCGTACGACGTGCGTGAAAGTAAATTTTCCCGCACTCCGTGCAGGAAAGTAAAATACCTTGTAATATGACATTATACTATATTATAATACATGCAATAAACTAATATTTAGATATTATTTACTAATTTATTTCAAATTTATCTTATTGTGTTCATGTTTTAAAAAATTGAAATTAGCACAATTATTTCATTCATAGGAGATTCTGACCAATAGAAAGCTACAGAATTAAAAATTAAACTGATTATTTTTTGATGATTTTAACTTCCAACCCTATAGTAAGATATTTGATCACGTGTTTAATTCTGTCCAATCACATTAAAATTATACTGAGAATTATCTAATGTAGAAAATTACCGATATAATTTTTTTAAGTAGACTGTTTCTGTTTAATGCAACCAGTTTCCTAGTTTTGACAACTGTCACATTTAAGAAAATATCCATAATATACGTACCTATTAAAAAATATTCTTACGAATATCACACGAGAGTAAGAATAAATAAGAAAATAATGCTTCATTTTTACTCAAATTTGTTGTCATTGGGCAATAGCCACTCGAGCCCTGCGGGCTCTCGTGTCTATTGCCAGACAACAAATTTTCGAAAAACTGTCGCATTATTTTTAATTTATTCTCACTCTGTTGTGATATTATACCCGATAATTTTTGATAATTTCCCGTCCTCAAGTATATTACGTCAGATGCCCTTCGTTGCTATGAAAAAATACATTCAGTGACATTAATGACAATTAATGTTTTAAAAATTATAAAAGTAATGACTTTCAACCGTTAAATATTTATAACAACTGTGTGTTTAATTGTACTAATTTGTACTTACATAAATAAATTACAATAAAATTTTGGTTTTGAACAGTTTTATTCATGAAATAATCGCAACAAATTGCACTTGATCTCTAAAATTAATATAGAATTTTTGCCCTCGTGACACTTTGACATAATTTCACTCGCCTTCGGCTCGTGAAATTAAAACTGTCAAAGTGTCAATCGGGAAAAATTCAATAATTTTAGAGCTCTTGTGCAATTACTACTGATAATTCGATGAAATAAAATTATTTTGACATAATATTTAAAAGTCAGATCAGTAGACAATTACAATGGTTTTGAATCGTCGTCATGGAAACCAATATCGTCGTCGTGGTAACCCATTATATTGAAAGTTTGGTTTTGACAACCTTTTCAAAGAATTAATTTGTGTATTTTCACTTCTAAATAAAAACTGATATATAAAAAATATAAAATATAAAATTGATATAAAATATAAAATATAAAATTGATATAAAATTATAACTCTATTTTTTGTGGCTTTTTTCCAAACGTACGGCCCTAGAAAAAAATATTGTTCGACTGCTCGACTGCTTGCCCGAACTCCGCTATCGCGTTGTTCGGGTCAACGGCAGTCTCGTGCGTGAAAGTATCACTTTCCGCACTAGATAGGAAAATAACTATTTTTTTGCATATTTTTATATTATCATACATTTTTTTATAAGAATAGGGGTCGTATGCTAGCTCATTTGAGAGGTTATTGAATTCTCCATCCAGTAATATAAACAATAATCCATTTATTTATAGAGGAGGTCCAACAAAAAAATTTTTAATTAAATAAATTGACACAAAAAGAAGAATGTATGTAATTTATTTACTTCAAAATGCATTTTACTGCTGTCAGAAGACAGAAAAATGTTTTTTCAGAAATAAACATTGCTTTTCGCTTAAATTCAATATACAAATTTACATCCACCTTTTTCTGTTTTCTGAGAGGAGTAAACAGTGTTTTGAATTAAATGTTCTTCTTTTTGTGTTAATTAATTTAATTTTAAAAAATTAGACATCCTATATAAATAATTATGTTAATGTTTATAATACTAAATAGAGTAATAGAGAATAGAGAATTGAATAACCTTTCAAATGAACTAGCACACGACCTTTATTCTCATTTAAAAAGATCATCGGTTACGTCATCACGACCTAATGGATGATGTCACTAGTATGACATATATGCCAAAAAAATCATAATTTAAAAATAAAAATAGACCTATTTGAAGATTTATTTTCAATTACGCCCATTCACGAAAAAATTAATTTATTCCTTTCATTTGCACCATACTTTATGTATTGTTGCGGTATTAAAAATGGGTTTAAATTGAGTTAACAGTGGTGTAGAATTTTTAAATTAAATTTATGTGATATATGATGTATAGAGAGCGGAATATATGCAAAGTGCATATAGATGCATATATTGCATATTTTCAGACAACAAACACAACATTGCATATTTAAGCTAAACACGATTTATTTTGCATATTTTAAAAATAAATTATATAAAAGTTTAAAATGTTCCTCTCTTAGTTGGAATTTTATAACTTCGATATGAACGAGCTCGTTATTTATCTATCTATCGCTCATTATTATCTATCTGGACTTTCCCATTACTACCTGAATTTAACAATTATGGATGTTCCCAGAAAAATATTATTTTATTAGCGTAGCAAGTCGTAGGTACCTACCTGCTTTTAAGGGTCTAATATTTATTTTGTCAGTTTCCGGCCAACATTTGTTTTAAGTAAACGTTGTATCGTATTTAGTGTTTTTGAAGTGATTGGTATATATTAAATTTAAATATGTCTACCATTCAAAAAAGTGCTTGGATAAAGTGTTTTCCTGAGTTAAAGCTAAGTGGAGACAAAGTATTTTGCAAGGCCTGTTCCAAAATCGTAAGTTACATTCATTTACAAATTTAATTTTTTAAATGAGGAACTGACAAACAAAAGCATCATGTCCCACAAAAGAAATTTTTCTGGAAAGAGTGTTTTTATTCGACAAATTCGCTTTTACTTCTATAAAGACGGACATAGAGAGAAGCATCAAAATACAAAAATCCATCAAATTGTAGACAATTCCGCTTTTGTTCTTCAGCTTCTCGTATGAAAATTGATTTCTTTTTGGTGCTTGAACATTTTTTTTTCTTTTACAGATTTTCAGTGAGAAGAAGTTTCAAGTCGAATAACATTTGAAAACTTCTAGTCATAAGTTGAAGCTAAAAAATATTGCATTAGGACCCGTTCAGCAGTCCATTCATACATCTCTTCAAAATTTTCAAGATCAAGATGAATCAAAAAAAGAAAAACGTTTGTTTAATCAAGACCTGTGTAAAGCTTTGTTGGCAGCAAACATTCCGTTAAAAAAATTACAAAATATACATTTTAGGCAATTTTTGCAAAAATATTGTAACTTCGATATTCCTAACGAGGCAACGCTAAGAAATGGCAATGTGAATGCATTGTATGATGGAGTAATTGAGGAAATTAAAGTTTCTTTAAGCGATAACACCTTTTACGTAATTGTCGATGAAAGTACAGATGCATGTGGTCGATATATGGTGCATCTTATAATCGGCGCCTTAAAAGAGGATGAACCAGGGAAACCTTATTTAATAGCTGCAAAACAACTGGAGAAAACCAATAATGTGACTGTAAGCCGTTTCATTCAGCAAACACTCTCTGCTTTCTTTTTGCCAACAGAAATAAAAAGTGAACATTTTTTAATATTTTTATCAGATGCCGCTCCGTATATGGTAAAGGTAGGACAAAATTTGAAAATATTTTACCCAAATATGGTACACGTCACTTGTCTTCTACAAGGCATAAACAGAGTAGCAGAAGTTCTTAGAGGTGAATTTGATTTAGTCAATAAATTAATTTCAAACGTTAAAAAAGTATTTTTGAAAGCACCTTTACGTGTGCAAATGTATAAAGAAAAATTACCAGGTGTAAACTTGCCTCCAGAGCCCGTAATTACAAGATGGGGAACATGGATTAAAGCAGCAATTTTCTACGCAAATCATTTTGATGCCATAAAAGACGTTGTGTTAGATATTCAAAATGACTCGCAGTGTGTAACTGAAAGTCAAGAACTAAGTAACGTACAAATTGCTAAAGAACTTATGTTCATAAAAGTTAATTTTAGTTTTTTACCAGATCTAATAAAGTCATTAGAACAAAGGAATTTACAATTAAGTGATTCGGTTAATCTTGTTGACACTTTTTCTGCTCATTGTCAAAAAATTCCCGGAAATACAGGGATTACAATTAGAAATAAATTAAAAAATGTTTTAGAAAAAAATGAGGGTTTCGATTGTTTGAGGAAAGTTGTACGTATTTTTGAAGGCAACTTTTCTGAAGATCTTACGACTTGGCAAATTAGTTTACTGCCTAAATTAAAATATTGTCCTATAACATCAGTAGATGTAGAACGAACTTTTTCTGTGTCCAAACACGTTTTTAGTGATAGAAGGCAAAAGTTGCTAGTTGAAAATTTTGAAAAATATTTGATTATAAATTCATACTATAATTTAGATTCTCAATTTAATTATAATATCAGTTTTTGTGTGTCATTTTATTTGTTTTTATGTGAAAAATAAATATGTATTAAACATAAATGTAGGTTGAATTTTTTAAACATAAATGTTTATATTTAATATGTTTTATTTTTGAGTATTTTTAATATGCATTTGCATATTTAGACAAATTTAGAAAAAATACCTGCATATTTGTAGTAAAAGTAATGCATATATATGCGCATACATTGGTAATGTTGTGTTGCATATATTCCGCTCTCTAATGATGTACCGGGTGTCCCAATAAGAATGGCTCTCGGCCATACCTTAGGAACCGTTTATAGTAGAGCTTTGAAATAAAAAAATTTATGACAAAAGTTGCCCCAGGAAAAGCCTGGAAATTATTTTCATAATTGTGGGTCCACCGCTAGAGGGCGTAATTGAGTATCAAAAATAAAAAAATCTAAATTTTACAAAATTTTCTTAATGAAGGGGCACTGGAAATCCGATTATTGTATTCTTCATCAAATTCTGCGCATATTTGATTTAACAAGTTTAACTCTACCTTTGCAAATAAGAGGTGGGGGTGAGTGGGAACCTTGTTATGAAAAAATGGCTGTAAGTCCGGTTCTGCTAAATAAAATTTTGAAAACTGGGTCTTGTTGAAGACATATCTTTTTCTTCAATGTAACCGTGATAATTTTGAACCATCCTAATAAGTAATAAGCCAGCTGGGAGGCGTTATTTAATTTTTTTCAGAAATCTAGTTTTCTTTGGAAAATATTAAATACAAGTATGCATTTTTAATCATACTTTATAAAATTAGATTAAATTAGCAATAGAATAGCGAAAACCGCATGTCGATACCTTTTTTCTATCCCAAGATATCTCGAGAAACGTGTAAATTTTATACATAACTGTTACTATCACCGGTAAACTAAGTTAATGAAAAGTAGTGTGCTGTGGAAAAAAACAAAATAACATTTTTCAGATGTCAACGTATAAAAATATAATTAATTAAAACAACAATATAAAGAGAAACAATACTATTAAAATTAAATATAACACAGAACAAAAAGAACTACTTAGTGACGACCTAAATATTCAAATTATTGCCCATCATACACTACTCTAGAATACATTATCCAGAGAATACTAAACGCCATTCAAAGCATATCGAGAGCAGAAATTGAGACTGCTGTTCAATCTACTCTTGAAAGAGTAAATGTTTGCAACGAAAATGATGGGCAAAAATTTGAACGTTTATGTCATCACTAAATAGTTGTTTTTATTTCTTTGTCTATCTATCTATCAGCGAGGTTCCTTCAGCCTCTGCCGCTTCTCGCATTTCGACCGCCATCGTTTTCTGTCCATCCATTCGTCTTCTTTGATGGCTCTATCTTTCATGATGTGCCGTACATTTTCTTCCCAGGCAACTGAAGGTCTTCCCCTTCTTCTTCTTTGGTGTGGTATGTAATTTAAAGCTTTCTTTGGCCATCTATCTTCATTCATTCGTTTCACGTGACCATACCACACTAGTTGTCTAGTTTCAATTTTATCTACACTGGAATATACAGTATGTGTCCTCCTTCTAATATCTTCATTCCTGATGTGATATTTTTTAGATATACCACACGCTCTCCTCAGATAATCCATTTCTACTACTTCTATTCTTTTCCTATCTTTTTTTGTCATCTGCCAAACTTCTGCCCCATAAGTCATAATAGGCTCTACCAAGGTACGATAGATTGTCAATTTCGTTTCTTGCCTTATATCTTTAGACCACAGTAGAGAGCTCAGAATGTTTACCGTTTTTTTGCCCTGCTGCGTTCTCTTTTCGATGTCTCTTTTGGTAGTGCCTTCTTTAGATATTATAGATCCGAGATATTTATATTCATTACATCTTTTCGTGGTTCTAATTTCTAACTCTGGATCTTCTTCATCATTCCCTATTTTAAGATACTCTGTCTTTGACATATTCATATTGAGGCCCCATTTTTCATATTCTTTCTTTAGTTTTCTAAACATGTAGTTCATGTCTTCTCATCATTCGCTACGACTACCTGATCATCTGCAAAAAACAAAGTTGTTAGACATTTACCACTGCCTATGTCTATTCCCATTCCGGATACTTGTTTCCTCCACTGCTCTAGCGATGATTGAATATATATTTTAAATAAAGTCGGAGACAGACAACATCCTTGTTTAAGCCCCTTTGATATAGGGAATGATTCAGATATAAAGTTTCCTTCTTTAACGACACTTCTTGCATTTTTGTATATATTTGCGATAGCATCCACATACTCTCTACTGAGACCTACCTTCGTCAATGTTTGAAACAGTTTTTTCAAAGGTACCGTATCGTATGCCTTCTCCAAATCTACAAACAATAGGTGGGTAGATAGATTCCTTGCCTTCCGTTTTTCTATTACCTGCTGCAGAACGAATATATTATCAGTGCACGATCTTCCTGCACGAAATCCACTTTGTTCTTCCATGTCTTCGTATTCTGATTCTATTCTTTTCTTTATTATTCGACCGTACAACCTCCCTACTGAGCTGGTAAGAGTTATTCCTCTATAATTAGAGCATATGCGTTTATCCCCTTTCTTGAATACTGAGCTGATGTATCCAACATTCCAATCATCAGGGATATTTTGTCCTTTTAAGCATTTATTAAATAGTTGAACCAACATCTCATGTAATATGTTTGGTCCGTACTTTACCAACTCAATTGGGATGTCTCCAGGTCCTGCTGCTTTACCGTTTTTAGATCTTTTGATGGCTTCGCTTAACTCTCCGGTTGTTATCTCAACTATTTGTGTATGTTCGGCTAATTCTTCCATTTCGATCTCTTGGAATTTACATCTATCTTCTGTCAGTAACATCTCATAATGGTGTTTCCACTGTTTAAGATCTATTAACTTTATGTTAGATTTTTCCTTTCCTTTCCTCTGGAGAGACTTTATTACCTTCCACGCTTGCCCAACTCTTGTTCCACCCATATACCTATCCACTTCTGCGCATTTTCGGTCCCACATCTCATTTTTACTTTTCACTACTTCTCTTTTTACATCTCGATTTAATGCTGCATATCTCTTGTGATCTTCCTCCTTTCTTGTTGACATCCATTTCTGATAAGCAGTTTTCTTCTTGTTTACTAAATTTTGCATATTCTCCGACCACCATTCTGTATTTTTTATTTCATGTTTGTATTTATACCCCAAAGCTTCACTTGCAGCCTCATGAATGTATTTTTTAATTTGCTGGTATAATTCTTCCGCTGTTATATTTTCTCGTCCCACATTTTGTAATTTTGTGGCCAGTCGTAATTTATATAGAAATTTCGTTGAGTCTTCTTTCAAGCTTTCTAGGTTATATTTATGAGATCTTACTTCTTGTCCCTTTTCTATATTCTGTACCTGAGTATTATTGTTTTTGCGATAGTTTACTATCACGTTGGCCATAAGTAAACGATGATCGGATCCACATTCTGATCCACGGTATACCCTTACGTCAGTGGTTTTCAGCTGGGAAGTTTGACGTTGAATTACATAGTCGATTATCGAGCGCAGATTCCTAGTAGGTTGTATCCATGTAAATTTGTGGATGTCTCTATGTTGAAAAAATCCATTCATAATCTTGAGAGACATTGTTTCACAAAAATCTCTAAGACGCATTCCGTTGTCATTGGTTATTTGTTCCCCATATCTTCCTACGACTCTATTATTTTCTTCTCTACCTACTCTGCCGTTTAAATCTCCTAGTACATAGATTTCACAGTTATCTTTAACTTGAGAGATTATTTCATTCATCTTGTCGTAGAAATCGTCTTTACTTTCTGGATCTGCATCTTCATTTGGGGCATACACTCCGACAATTACGATATTGTGATTGTGCCCATTCTTTGTAATTTCCAGCATCAGCAGTTGTTCATTTACTTCAGTCCACGATTTAGTATTATTTTTAAGATTTTTTCGAATAGCAATAGAGACTCCTCTCTTAGCTCTGTTATCTTTGCTCACTCCACTGAAGATATGTATATACTCTCCTATCTCTTCATTTCCTTTTCCCTTTTTCTTGGTTTCGGTAAGAACACATACATCTATTTTTCTTTCCGCTAATTCTTTGAATACTTCTGCTTGTTTGATTTGAAGTCCTTGCACATTCCATGTAGCCAATATCATTTTCCTTTTCCGTTGCATTAGTCGTCTTTGTTTTGATCCGTCCGCATTCCGAGGCGTTTTGTCGAAATTTGTAGCATTTATTTCTTTTGACAAGGGACGAGTTGCTAGCCCCATTTCTTTGTAATAGACTCATTTGTTTCGAGCCTCTGTCATATGCCGTATAATCCGTGTATAATATTAATATACGAGATATCAACGAGGCTCGAAACAAATGAGAAGCGTTGAAAAGACCTAATATACGTTGACAGCTGGAAAATGTTTCTTTGTTGTTTCCATAGCACACTACTTTTAATGAATTATTTCGTTTACCGGTGACAGTAACAGTTACGTTTTTAAATTTGCACGTTTTGTAAGATATCTCGAGATAGAAAAAAGGTATTAACATGCGGTTTTCGCTATTCTGTTGCTAATTTTGTCTAATTTTGTAATATGGTATTAAAAATGCATATTTGTATTTAATATTTTCCAAGGAACACTAGATTTCTGAAAAAAATTAAATAACGCCTTCTAGCTGGCATATTACTCACTAAGTTGGTTCGAAATCATAACTTTTACATTGACGAAAAAGATCTGTCTTCAACAAGACCAAGTTTGCAAAATTTGATTAAGCAGAACCGGACTCACAGCTAGTTTTTCATAACAAGGTTCCCACTCACCCCCACCTTTTATTTCCAAAGGTAGACCTAAACTTGTTAAATAAAATATGCGTAGAATTTTATGAAGAATACGACGATCGGATTTCCAGTGCCCCTTCATTAGGAAAATTTTGTTAAATTTAGATTTTTTAATTTTTGATATTCAATTACGCCCTCTAGCGGTGGTCCCACAATTATGAAAATAATTTCCAGGCTTTTCCTGAGGCAACTTTTGTTATAAAATTTTTTATTTCAAAGCTCTACTATAAACGGTTCCTGAGATATGGCCGAGAGCCATTCATATTGGGACACCCGATACATAAGTGCGGCATTAGGCAAGCAAGTACATACAATTATTTGTTTGTCATAAGAGATAAGAAAAAAATTATTTAGGTAAAAGTTATGACATATTAGATTATAGGACCATAATTTGAAAATATTTTTAAATATACAGGGCGGCCTGTATCGACAGGGTGCCACAAACTTATCTTTTTGTTTTTAATGGATACCCTCTATATTTTTTACATTTTTGGACTCTCCTCGATGTTTTCCTTCTTGAAAAATAAGGTTTTGCAATGTTATACGAGGTAGTTAAAAGATAATTACGTGTTTTTATTAAATTCGTAGTAACATTCACACCCCGTAAAATTATAGTTTTCTTCTTGCAGTACCGTCTCCTATCGGTGGTTGTCTATCATCACAGTAATCTTCACTTTGTCGGCTGCAGCTCTGCACCCGTACCACTCCCTTAAATTTCGCAACCAACAAATCCTCCAACGTCCTACATTTCTCTTTCCTTGGATTATGAGCCTTAGCAGGGAGTACGTTTCTCCTCTCATTATGTGGCCTAGATATTCCAAAATTTGACATAAAAAATTTGATAATATAGCAAAATATTTAATTTAGTTATACAGGGTTGGTCGAAACACGAAATGAGTATTTTCTGTATTTGCTTAAATGGAAAACAGTTATTTTAGTATTGTAATGAAATGTTATTTTATGGTACTTTATTATTTATTAAGGGGTTACATAGGTCTTGTGGGTAAAAAAGTGACTTTTTAAAAAATTATATCTCGAAAACTAAAAATTATTTTTATTTATAATTGGAACATGTAAAAGTATAGTACTTAAGGTACTCTCAAAAAAATTTTCAGCCAAAAATATTCATTTTTTTGACTGCAATTTTTTGACAACAGACCTTTTTTGCGGTGGGCAGCATAACTAAGTCCAGTCTCATCTAAAATCAAAAAATCAAAAAGTTTCGTGTAGGTTATACCTCTGGCTAGTGAATGAACGAAGGAATTTTTATTAGGTGAAGTTGTTTTGGTTTTATAAAAAAAATACTTTAAAAATGGTCATTTTTGAAAAAATGAGAAAAATTGAGGTCGAAAATGTGTATAAACTTATGTAAAATCTTCAAATTTCATTTTTTTTATTCCTTCGTTCATTCACTAGCCAGTCGTATAAACTACAAGAAACCTTTTGATTTTTTGATTTCAGATGAGACTGGACTTAGGACTTAGTTATGCTGCTCACCGCAAGAAAAGGGCTGTTGTCGAAAAATTGCAGTCAACTCTACAAAAATGAATATTTTTGGCTGAAAATTTTTTGAGAGTACCTTAAGTACTATACTTTTACATGTTTCAATTATAAATACAAATAATTTTTAGTTTTCGAGATATAATTTTTTTAAAAAGTCACTTTTTCTTACTCGCAAGACCCTTAAGCATTCATTATAGCTAATTGCCTTACTACGGGAGTTATTCGTGATTATTTAAGCCAAACATTAATTGCAACAAAAGTTACGTGGAATTGTGAGGTTGGCCGTGAAAATATTAAATCAATAATAATTTTTCGAAAAAAAAACACATATTAATCTAGACTGATCTTTATTATATGAACATTGGATGATATATCGAAATAAATATAGTAGGAAAAATGAAAGATTACCCATGAGCGATCGTATTAAACACATATTTTCTATGTTCCAGAAAGTAATGAACCAGTAGCAGTATTATAAGAACAGTTTATGTAATTATTGCATGTACTTGCGCTGGTCAATTTTTTTTGTGACACGGTGACAGGAAAATACATCCTGTTTTATATGTTTGTTCATGGGTAATCTTTCATTTTTCCTACATAAGTAGTTAATATGGTTGGTATGTAAAATAATAATAAAATCACGATATTGTACTTGGTTGGCTATGACTTTGACTCTAAATTTGCTTAATAATTTGACATTAGACTATTTTTCTAGTTCCAGTTTCAGTTGTTTTGTTGCTATTATACATGAATTTTTCTAAAGAGAAATTTATTAATATGGTTTTTGAGACGACACTGATAGACGACAACCAAGAAGAGAAACTTTTCAAAGTTTACTAGAACGGTTTTAACGGACTGGTCAACAAACATCGAAATTCCCAGAGCTATTGTTACCACCTGTGATTAGACAGACTATTGTCTTAGAGGTGTGCAGATATAATCCATGGCTTAGAGGTGTACAGTGGATGCGCATCATTACCCAATCGAGTAAGTGTATCAACCAAATATAGGAACTTGCGGTTCTTCTCATACTGAACAAAATTACTATTGCAATGACGAGTCATCAGTAGGGTGAAATGCTAAATAGTTTTAGTTTTCAGTAAATCAACATTATATTAAAAAAATTTATTTACAACGTTTCAGCATTAAAATTTTACAAAGTTTTAAAATAATCTTAATAAATAATGTATAACAGGTTATTTTTATATATTTTTTACAAAACTAAAAAATGTTGTCAAATGAGAATTATATACTATAAATATTTATTCTTTGGAAAGTATACACTGCTTTTTATTATGATTAAATATAATCCATATACATAGAAATTAACAAAATACAAGAGTTATCAGGGTGTAGCATGTGTTATAATACTTTAGACCAGTGGTTCTCAACCTTTTTGATTCATGTACCACAAAATGATTTTTGGTACCACCTAACTGAAATAGGTATCTATTTAGCTAGAAAGTCTAAGCAACTGTAAAATTTTTATGCTGTAATATTAAAGAATGGATAAAAAATTCAACAAGAGTAAAATTTTGTTTTGGTTATATTTTTAGGTTTTATATACCTAGGTACCTAGTTAGAAAAACAAACTAATTAGTGAGAAGGTGAGAAGGTTGTGCTTGAATATTTCCACATTCGGTGTTACCTAGATAAACTCGAAGATTAGATCCTACATTCAGTTTGTTTCTGATGTTCTTAATATTTGTCATTGGGGAAAATCTATTTTTGCACAGGTGTGTTGTCGAAAAGGTATCAAGTATTCTAAAGCGCGTTTTGTAAGAGAAGGGAAATCAAAATTTCCTCCTTTGTTATTTATTATTGCGGTGCTGATTTTGACAAGTTTTTTATGCTCTTGCGTTTTGCGTACCTCCGCAAAATAATGATATGTACCACCAGTAGTACATGTACCACAGGTTGGGAACTGCTGCTTTAGAGCGATCGCGTTATTAGATAGTTTTAATCAACGTTTCATCTGCTAAGAGGAGTACAATTGGAGAGACTTATTTTCGTTCCTAGGTATATTGACTACTTGTGTAACTGTATCCAAAATTTATCTTTCCGGTTGTAGTCCAAAAGAAGTTAAAATGGTAATTAAACGTTGAGTAAAACTTAAATATCGCGAAAGTCATCAGGACGTTAAATTAATCCTTTCGCTGTGAAATACTGATATATTCGCAAAGTTTTTTCGTGCTCTCAGTGCGTGAGTCGTATACAAAAATTGTTGTATACGACAAAAACTAACAGAAGAAGGTTATTTAGGCGGTAAAATAAAGCATTATACTTCTAACTTTTTTAAAGTACAGTCAAACCTGCCATATCCGGATCAATGTGGCGACAGACCGATCCGGATATGACAAAATCCGGATATCAAGACCACTACTTTTTTTACAGTCTCTAAAATGTTTTCTCCTTCATACATTCCAGTAATCAACGCCGTCAATATCTTTCGTCAATAGACACGTTTTATAGATTCTATAATACATTACTTCGCCTTCTTTTAGATCTTCCTTTAGTGCGTTGTCCAACAGCAGGACTGCCGTTCTCGGTAGATTTCGGTAGATCCGGACGATATGGGGAGGTCCGGATATGACAGGTCCGGATATGGCAGGTTGTACTGTATTCATATTAAATAGAAACATATTGTTTGAAAAGCTTCTCCTGAGATCAAAAAATGCCTGAAAAGTAATGAAACAGGTAAGCAGTGATATTGACAGTGATGATTCGAAGACAGATAAAAGGCTGATAGTTTTTTAAACTGGTTTCATAACGTAGACTTTGAATCAATAAGATATAATATGTTTTATTTGCAACAGAGTACACTGTAAAAGGGCTAGGAGAGTTCTAGCTATTTCTCCATGTAAAATCCCATAAGAAATCGCTAAGGTCCATTCTGGTAATTTTTGACTCTTTTTGTCACGTCGCAGCAGAGGGTAGCAGAGGGCAACAGAGGATAGCAGAGGGTAACAGAGGCCAGCAGAGGGTAGCAGAGCGTCCAACGTTACCCACAGCATCACTCTGCTACCCTCTACTGTGATCTCTCTGCTACCCTCTGCTGGCCTCTGTTATCCTCTGCTACCCTCTGTTGCCCTCTGCTACCCTCTGCTGCGACGTGACAAAAGAGTCAAAAATGACCAGAATGGACCTTAGCGATTTCTTATGGGATTTTACATGGAGAAATAGCTAGAACTCTCCTAGCCCTTTTACTGTGCACACAGTCTAGCAGCACTTAGCAACACACCTTTCATATTAGAATGGCCCGAATAATTAGTAGGTACAGAAAAAATTCTGTAAAATTAGTACAGAAAAATAAAATTCTTAATTATGTGTTTCTTTAATATAAAACGTAGAAGAAATATTATTTTTCATCTTCTGAATTTTTTATCGTTTGGGGTTAAATACGTCTGGAACAGTTTGGGAGCCAATTAGGTACCCTTTTCAAAATTTGTTTTGTACTGCTCAAGGCGGATATATTCGCGCATGATAACTTCTTGCACACTGATGGCACAACAATTTTTTTAGCATTCAGCAGCGAAAGGGTTAATTGACTACTGATGCCAAATTTAACATAAACTATAAAGATCAAAGAACGCTTACAAAAATAATTAAATCACTACAAAATAAAAATATTTTCATATATTATACAATTTACACCTATACAGCTATAAAAAATGAGAAGATAAGAAACTTTTACACTCACGTTAATATTCATGTTACATGTATTTGTTTTACATTTCAACATTCTTGTCTTTCATTTCTTGTTCTTGTTTTCTCAATTTTTTGTGTTAACATGGGTAACCTGTATCCTGTATCTCATCATCCTCTATCAATCTGTTTATTTTTGTAACGGTAATATTCAGTATGTGGCTCAAAGCAGATCTGAATTTTAAGAGCGTAGGGGCAAAATTTCGGACAAATACTTTTTAAAATGCATTCATTTTTTTTTCGAGTCCTGAGAAAACTAATAAATATTTTTGAAAAATTTAAACGCAGAATGAAAGATTACATTATTACCGAGGACCGAAAGTCTTTTTTTTTCACCCCTGTAACTTATTAAAATAAACATTATAGAAGTTTTCAGCGACTTTCGGAACTCGGTAATAGAGATGCATCAAATCAAACTAGTTTGATTTTATTCAACAAACTTGACTTAACTTGAAAACCAAACTTTTTTGTAAAAAAGTTTGACTTGACTTGATTTTGATATCTTTAGGTTTGACTTGAAATCAAACTTCTTCAAACAGTTTGAAGTTTCAATATCATATTGCGCAATGCAACGTGTTTATTTCCAATTCTAATTGAGAGCGTACCGACTTTTGTTTTGACTTATTTGGATAAGTCTGAATCTGTATTCTGCTACTCCGCAAATTAGTTTGTAGTTCATATTAAGAAGTATATGCTTGGCTTGTTTATTACGTTCGTTTTGAAGTGTGTGCTTTGTGAAATAAGATCTAAACCTGAATATTTTTCGGCTCAGAATAAGTACCACATCAAATTGAGTCTGATGTTGAAGGTATCAGTTCTCTACCACTGCAAAAATTAAGAGAAAAAAAATCTGTAGTCGAAGCAGAATTAATTAAGAAAAATAAATATGTATACTGATTTATTTGATATTGCGGCAGGTGATTTCAAAACAATGAAGTGCATACTTGTATTATGTAAAAATAAAGAACAACGTTATAAAATGACAAATAGTGAACTTATTCTTTAAGACGACATTGCAAAGTCGCAAATAAATCATTAAACCTACTCTATCAAAAATATAATATTTTGTTTTTCCTTCATACATTTCTGTTAAAGGGGCCGTTCAAGTATTACGTAACGCAATTTTTGAAGCTCTTACAACCTCTTTATCCCAAGGGTATCTTTTCATCTTTTGTTGTGAAGAAAGGTCCAGCTATTTATTGCAAACACGTGTCACTGTGCTTGATTTGGTGAATACAAATTTTAAGATTTTTTCACTTGAATACTATTGTCCTATTGTAATATGAGCGGAGCGTGAGGGAACAATATAATACAATCCAAGGATTCTATGTAAAATATAAACCAAAATTGAAAAGTTGGGAGATTTTGATTCCGTAGTTTTTTTATTTAAGTTAAAAACAATGTTACGTAACGCGCTGTTCGAACCCCCCTGCCACCCGTATAACGCGCCGTAACGTTCTACATGACCCCCCTACCCCCAACTTGCGTTAGGTAATACTTGGAAGAGTCCAAAGTAGATTAAATTACATTTAGTATGATAAAAAACTATCCAACGAATTCTTTTGTTTTAATCTAGTAACACTCAAATATAAAAAAGTTATATCGATAAAACGAAACTTGCCAGCAAGAAAGTCTAAGCATACAGGAATCATTTTCAAAAAATTTACCCTATTTTGATTATAATAGCTTCCTGTATCAAGATACTTTTATGTGGCACTCATTGTATTATTAATTTTCTTATCTTAATTGGCAACTAATATATCAATCTCGACAAAAAAGTATATCTACTAAATACATTATTTTTCAAACTCTTTCAAACTAGTTTGACAAACAGCTTGAATTTTGAAACCTGTACGATTGACCAGTTTGACTTGACTTGAATTATTTGTTAGAAGGATTGACTTGAGTTTGACTTGAAATTAAGTCAAATTCAAGTTCAGACATTCAAGTCAAACTTGTGAAACTCTACTCGGTAATAATGTAATCTTTCATTCTTCGTTAAAATTTTTCAAAAATACTTTTCTCCGTATTCGAAAAAAATTAATGCATATAAAAAGCATTGGCTCGAAATTTTGCGCCTATGCTCAGTGCAAAATGTGATAATTAGAATTTAATAAATTTTCCAGTTTTTAAATTATGTCATAACAGTATATTCATATTAATGAAACTAATAGTTAACAATAGATACATGGCAGATTTGAAATCTCAAAGAAGAAGAAATAAATCGAAACTCTCGACAATTTATTAAATAAATATTCCGTTTATTGTTTTATAACAGATAAATATCTACACATTCTGTATGTTTTAGAAAAAATTTGGTATATAAAAATAAGTTATATTAAAAAAACTTTGAAAACGCTCACCGGAATATTAGCCATTTTTTAATTCATAGATCGGCGTGGATCGGCTTCATACATTTGACTTAAAATGTGATTAAATTTATGAATTTATGAAACGATTGATTTAATTTATGAATTAATGGACCGACATGGGCTTTTCAACATGTGACGAGCGCATGCGCAGCCGCTATGTTTCTCGTACTGTGAGAAGTTAGGCATCATTACTTGTCAGAGATAGAGACACCGCTTCATTGCCATAGAGTTATAATATTAGCATAGAGAGAGTGTCATTCAGAGCGAAGTGACGACACCATCTTTTTTATTTGGATTAGTGCTGTTTCACTCTTACGCATAGTAAAGCTGCTACAGTTGTCCTCCTCTTCCGTGCCTATATTCACACTGAATGTCATCATAGATTTTCGATACAATGTGTTAGAAAGAGATGCAGCAAACCAGTCCATGAGATCTTGTCGTCAGGAAGCGCGGAAGACAGGCTCCCTCTATGTTAATATGTACCTCTATGTTCATTGCATGTTAATATTTAAAGTCTATGCTTCATTGTTCCTTTTCAGTATGATAATATGTACTAATAATCGAATAAAAAATTGATCTGATATTTGAGACACTTTGAAAATAAAGCTTGAAATCAAGCCAGTAAAAAGAGAAAGAAGAAGAACAGTATTTTGTTCTATTATAGCTGACACTATTTTGTGATGAAAAGTCCTATATGTATATATAGTACAATGCAAAATATAAAATCTTTACTGATAAGTAAAATGGTCTTAAGTCAAAAAACATCGATTTTGTTCAAAGTTTTTTAGTACGTTACACAAATCCATGAAAAGTAATATAATCAGTAGTAATTGCACAAGAGCTCTAAAATTATCGAATTTTTCCCGAGTGACACTTTGACAGTTTTAATTTCACGACCCGAAGGGGAGTGAAATTATGTCAAAATGTCACGAGGGCAAAAATTCAACAATAATTTTAGAGATCGAGTGCAATTTGCTGCGATTATTTCATGAATAAAACTGTTCAAAACCAAAATTTTATTGTAATTTATTTATGTAAGTACAAATTAGTATAATTAAACACACAGTGGTTATAAATATTTGACGGTTGAAAGTCATTACTTTTATAATTTTTAAAATATTAATTGTGATTAATGTCACTGAATGTATTTTTTTTGTAGCAACGAAGGGCATCTGACGTAATATACTTGACGACGGGATATTATCAAAAATTATCGGGTATAATATCACAAGAGAGTGAGAATAAATTGAAAATAATGCGACAGTTTTTCGAAAATTTGTTGTCTGGCAATAGACACGAGAGCCCGCAGGGCTCGAGTGGCTATTGCCCAATGACAACATATTTGAGTAAAAATGAAGCATTATTTTCTTATTTATTCTTACTGTCGTGTGATATTCGTTAGATTATTTTTTAATACGTATATTATGGATATTTTCTTAAATGTGACAGTTGTCAAAACTAGGAAAAAAATTCTATCGGGAATTTTCTACAGTAGATAATTCTCAGTATAATTTTAATCTGATTGGACAGAATTAAACACGTGATCAAATATCTTACTCTTACTATACGATTGGAAGTTAAAATCATCAAAAAATAATCACCTTAATTTTTATTTCTGTATCTTTCTATTGGTCAGAATCTCCTATGAATGAAATAATCGACTAATTTTCTTCTCTATTTTAATACTTCAAAACTTGCGTTCAATCGTTTCAAAACAAACGTTGAAATTCAATCGCTTTATATCGATTTTTTAACGTACTAAAACACTTATTTAAAATCTCTATCTCTATGTTTTTTACTGAAGACCTTTTTACTCATCAGTACAGAATTCTGTTTTGTGGGTTTAAACTCCGACTCCGGAGAGAGTTTATAACACAGTCACTTTACATTTGAAAGGCACTTTTATACAATATAGTTTCAAAAGTTACGCATCACCCCTCATATTCACGATTTTTACACTTTTATAACTCCGCATCTTTTGCTTTGCAGCAGAGGACGACTACCGACTAAATGGACGGATGATATAAAGCGCATCAGCACAAATTGGATGCAAGAAGCTTAAGATAGAGATAGGTGGAAAATTTACGGTAGGCATACGTTCAGCAGTGGACGAGTATAGGCTACTTGATAAAAAATCCGCATCCTTGTTACATATTTAATAGGCCTTTTTCATTTAAAACGTATATTTTTATTGTATTTAAATACCCATTTAATTGATCTGGCTTTGCCAAGGTGTAAACATTGGAAAAATGTATTATGGTAAAATTTGTCAAAATGTGAAAGCGTAATTTAATTTCTGAGTTGGACCATGCAGGAATTATCATTTTAAATGAAGAAGGCTATCCACAGCAGTTCGTGGCGAGAAAAGAGTGGGTGTTTCTCAGAGTGGTATTTCGCGAATATATAATAGGTTTTGTGGAGACAAATTCAATACCTTATAGAGGTTGCTTTGGTAAACCCCGAGTTACCACTGAACACCAGAATAGATATATGTATCAGGATTTACAGTCGGGGAAATTCTTCTATGTCTGTACCAGCCCTCAAAAGAGACTTCACGCAGGCTACATGACTACATGAGTCAGAGTATTGCTGGCTACAATTAGAGGAAGAGCTTTAGAGTCAAGTTTGAGGAGTCGTCGACCAATAACAGTTCTTCAGCTACAACCTAGACATGTTTTGCACCACCTCCAGTGGGCTTAAGAACACATCGCCTCCAGTGGGCTCCCTCAACAGTTTTGTAATTTTGTGCTTTTTTCAGACAAGACCAGTGTTTGGCGAGAGCTAAGAAGAGCTGCACAACTAGAACATTGCTTCTCATACTTCTTACTGCTGGTGGCAGTGTTATATTTTGGGCAGGTATTATGGCAAGTGGACGCACGGAATTGGTGGTTATTGACGGCACTCTAACAGGACAAAGGTAGATCACACGGATTTTAGAATCTCATGTGAGATTATGGCGAAGAGCTGTGGGTGAAAATTTTGCAATTATAGATGATAACGCCTGCCTACAAGAGATTCAAACGGTTAATGCTTATCTTGAGATAGAAGGTATTCGACGATTTGGAGTGGCCTGCGATGTCGCCAGACATGAACCGCATTAAACCTGCATCAGATATATTCTCCAGAGCTGTTCATGTCCGGAGTAGTCCTCTTAAAATCCATCATGAACTTACAAACTTCTGTAGACGGGAATGAGAGAATCTGCCACAGGAAATTATTGATCGACTTGTTAGCAGTAATAGGGCTCGAATATAGAATTTCATCGATGATAAAATACACAATATTAAAATAGATTTTAATTAAAAATATTTTTTTAGTTTTTAATTTTTTATTTACTAAAAAAACAATATTTCTGTTAAAACAAAAACTGTCTGTCAATGTATGAAAATGATCTACAACAGAAGTTTCTGAAAATAAAAATCCACACGGAAAAAGTTTTCCTGTAGTTGGCTGTATACCATGTAATACAAAAAACAATAAAATCCTTTATAAAAGGTATATATTTAAAATCACTAAAAAGGGCTACATCACAGAACTAGATTTCGATTGGTTGACCAATCATCATCAGTGCTTACGTGAAATTTACATGCTAACCACCAAGAAACTAGTTCTGTGATGTAGCCCTTTTTAGGGATTTTAAATATATACCTTTTATAAAGGATTTTATTGTTTTTTTTTTCTGAAAATAGTTACCTAAGGAGATGGGTACCTACGTATTTTCGGCTGCAATGCTATTCAAATGGGGAATCAATTTTTTCGAATCCTGAGAAAACTAATAAGTATTTTTGAAAAATTTAAACGCAGAATGAAAGATTACGTTCTTACCGAGGGCCGAAAGACCCTGAAAACTTAGAAGTTTTATTTATTATAGATATATTATAGATAGATATTATTTATTATTATTAGATATAGATATAGAAATGTTTATTTTAATAAATTACAGGGATGAAAAACTAAGAGAAAATTTTGTGCGACTTTTAATTTCAAATATCTCATTCAAAAGAAACTTTTTATTTATTCTAAGGGACTTTCGGCCCTTGATAATAATTTACTCACTATTTTATCAATAAAAATATTTATTAGTTTTTTCAGGATTTGAAAAAAATGGACACCATGCCCGTGGTGATATTTTCCAAATCGAACATTCACTATCTTTGTCATACAACGCACTGAGTCAAATACTTAGTAGAATATGATAACAAGACACAGCGACAGTTTTAAATATTTAACATGGCATCGGGAATATTTTGAGTTGTTGTCAAATAATATTGAGAGTGTATTTGATAAAAAAATAATTGATTTAAGACGTGAACTTAATAAAAAGTTATTTATTGTTTATTATTTATGGAAGATCCAAGCAGAGAATACATCAGGATATATTCTGTGATCCAAGTATTTTTTTGTTAAAGATGTTCAAAATTGTAAGCGTTCCATAGTAACAATAGATATATTATTAAAAAATCACTTTAACACTTTTCCTCTTTTCTCGATTGAATATTAGTTTTTGTTGTACATATAAATTATTACAATCACTGAATACATAGTTAGTGAAAAAATTATCACATTTATTAACTGAAATAATAATTTGCAATTATACAAATAACAGTTATCCAAGAACATTCAAAAGCCATCTCTTTAAAGTTAGTGATGACATTGTCAAGTAGAATGACATTCTAGTAATGTTTATATATCCATACCAGTGTGAATTTTACTACACGTAATTTGCCGTGTAAAGGCAGAAAAAGTAGGGATAGCCATAAAATATTTGAGAATTATGTACCGATGGCCCTAATATTAGCGAATATTTTGAGTGATGCATAACTTTTGAAACTATGTGTAATTTTTGATAAAATCTTTCAACTGTATAGATAGAGTAATAGGCAACTTTCTATACATACACTTTCCACAGGTTATTGTCTTTCACAGAAGGAAGTCACGTGTTTGAAGGAGTGTGTCACACACTGAATCCTTGTGCACAATGTTGAACCCTATTATCCGGAGGAGGATATTTACAACAATAACTTGACACGATTCCCAATGCGGCGAGAACTAACGAGAGCGCAGAAAAACCACACACTGCGCCCGATGTCATATCTGCGAGAGGAGTGCCTTGTTTTGGTTGTTTAACTAGAAGCACTAATAAAGCCATGCAGGTTAAGAGGCTGAAGACGCTGAGAATAATGTATCCTGAAAAAATTAATATCAAATTAGTTAGTACACTCCGACCAGTATAGGAATAGACGAGAGCTGCGCGCAAACTGGAGAAAATGCGCAGAATTCACACATGAGCGGGCACAGGACGTAACTGCTGCCGTACGGAGGCCATTCCATATAACAACTAATTGTCACGGACATTGTGAATCATTTAAAATGGACGCTCGATATTGTGCAGTGGTCCAGTGGCGTAGCTGAAGATTGGGGGCCCCCGCGGCAATTTTAGTGTGCCCCCGTATTATAAACATAACATATTAGACAATTAATAACAGTATAACTACTAAAATATGTGTAAATGACAATGGTTGGCCTTTATTTAATAAGTCTTCATCAGTAATGTTAATAGATTTTGGGAATAGATATGAAAACCTATTATACAGGGTGAGGCAGATAAAGGGCCTATTAGAAATATCTCGAGAACTAAAAGTAAGAAAATCATGAAAATTGTTATACAGGGGTTTTGAGGTGTGAGCTATTTAATGAAAATATTTTGGTCTCTTTGCTACTTCCGGTTATACCGGAAGTTGATTTTAACTTCGTTTTTTTAATGGGACACCCTGTATATTTTTACATTTTTGGATTCTCCTCGATTTCTTCTTTCTTTAAATATAAGGTTTTGTAATATTATACGGGGTAGGTTAAAAGATAATTACGTTTTCTTATTAATTTCGTAGCAACATTCACACCCTGTATGCTTGTAGTAGTTTGACATAATAAACTCTATTCATCTTCAAATGATTTTTAATATAGTCTTCTATTGTTAACAATTATTAGTATAGCTAAATTTTTCGTTTTAGTGTACAGGGTTGGTCGAAACACGGAATGAGTATTTTCTGAGTATTCTTAAATGGAACACCCTATATTTTAGTACTGTAATGAAATGTTGTTTTATGGTACATTTTAATTACTTAAGCACTGCCTATAACTAACTGCTTTAATTTGTGAGTTATTGGTGATTCAAGCAAAACATTAATTGCAACACAAAATATGTGAAATTGTATTAGGTTGGCCGTGAAAATATTCAATCACAATTAATTTTTTGGAAATAAATACATTTTAATCTAGACTGATACTTAAAATTGACAATAATGGTTGAACTGTCAAAATACCATCGAAGTTAAGATTGGTGGTGTGATTAACAATTAAGCACAAATTAAAGCATTTAGGTATAGGGAATGCTTAAGAAATAAAAAAGTACCATGAAATATCATTTCATTACAATACTAAAATATAGGGTGTTCCATTTAAGAAAACTCAGAAAATACTCATTCCGAGTTTAGACCCACCCTGTATACTAAAATTAAAAATTTAGCTATACTATAATTGCTAACAATAGTAGACTATATTGAAAATTATTTGAACATAAATAGAGTTTACTATGTCAAACTACTACAATCCTACAGGGTGTGAATATTGCTAGGAAATTAATAAGAAAACGTAATTATCTTTTAACCTACCCTGTATAATGTTACAAAACATTATATTTTAAGAAAGAATAAATCGAGGAGAATCTAAAAATGTCAAAATATACAGGGTGTCCCATTTAAAAAAACGAAGTTATAAGCAACTTCCGCTATAACCGGAAGTACCAAGTAGATGAAAATATTTTCATTAAATAGATCAGTCTTCAAAACCCCATTATTCTAATTTTCATAATTCAGTTACCTTTAGTTCTCGAGATATTTCTAATAGGCCCTTTATCTGCCTCACCCTATATACATGTCTCTTAATACGACAAACGTATTAGTAAGTTGTTGCAATATTATAACTAAATTTACATTGAAAACATGAACTTTTTTTGCTACAAGTTATTTTTTCGTCGCAGCTGAGTCCATCGTAAAAATTTTTATACGTTTTATTGGTTTATTTTTAAATTCCGGAATAATACCTCACTTCTTCTGCTATTGCTATTCCTGCTGCTTCTGCTAAAGTTTCGGAAAACGAATTTCTCATTTCTCCAAGATTATAGCGTTTTTTCAAAAAGTTAACGGCCGTTAACTCTACCGTTTCAGATTGCAAAAGTTTAAATGTTAGATTAATAAAGTTAAGTATTTTAGACCGAATAGTAATGTTAACGCAAATTCAAAATTATTTATATGCTCTAATAATGCATAAGCTTCTAATTTTTCATCGTTTTTTTTTAGATAGCAATGAAATTTTCGTTAAAGATTTCATTACTTGTCGGAAAGCTTGAAGCAAAGCCATCATAACAGCATCATGTCTGGATGACCACCGGTTTTCACATAATCTTTTAAGTGTTGGCGATGAATCAAAAGTAATAATGGTACATAGTACATCCCATCTTTTAATACTTGCACTAAAAAACATATAATCTCTTAATTATATCGTAAAAAACAACTCCTGTACCTACAACAAGCTGTTGTACGCCTGAATATACACCATTAATAGCGCTTGTCCCATCATACCCATTTCCTCTGCAGTTGTGTACCGAAAGGTGCTTTGACTGTATAAATTTTAAAATTTTATTTACAAAACCTTTGCACTTTGGTCTAACATGCGAATAAATCCCAAAAAACTTTCAACAACTTCTGCTTTGGAAGGTAAATATTTTCATCGCAAGTTATTTTTACGTACCGGAAAATAAAACTAATAGTAGGGGAGGAAAGTATGCTAAATTTGCAGTTACTCGAGCGTTATGGGGACTTATTGGGTTGTGAAGATTAGGTCCTAAAACCAAAAAAAATTAAGTAAAGTTTTGCATTTAAGTGGGGACTTTCCATTTTTTAATTTAATTTTCCATTTAGAACAATCGTTTTTTCCGATTAAATGTCTCGAATAAGAGTTACTTATTTTTACGTAAGGAATCCAAAATCTGCAATAAAAAATGGGGGCTCCTACTTAATATTTTAAAGTAACCCCCATCCCACCTCCGTGGGGGGTCAGCTTGGCGTAATTCGATAGATTTTTCAAAAATATTGAATACGTATATTTTGTAGTTTTTCGATGTGATGTTTATTCCGCGAAATATGGCGTGGTTCCTATTTAAAATTTACCTCCACCCCTCTCCGTCTCGGGTCGAGTTTGGTATCATTCGATAGATTTTTAAAAAATATTGAAAACGAATTTTTTAGTTTTTCGATCTGACGTTTACTTCTCGAAATATTCGCTTTTTTCTTGTGAAACTTTGTGGCTCACCCATTTCCTTACGTCCCTCTGAAACCGTAAGTTTTTTGAAATATACACTGTTTTGCATGTACTTAACTTACGTTATCTTAATCTGACGATTTAGAGTTTTTCTAAGGATATAATATTTTTTTCGGGCCCCCCTTAACGAACCCCCTCTATTAAGATCTAATATATGGAAGTGGTACATTTACAGGAAACAAGGTTTCTCCCCATGTCATATTCTGACGCGCTCGAGTAACTGCAAAAATCCCAGCTTGGGCTTCCCTACCATAAGCTGATCATGCTTTAAAATATCTTGAGTGGTATCAAGTTTGAGTGGTATCAGTTTCTTGAGCCAGCAAATTTATAACTTCGTTTTGTATTTGGGGGCTCAAGTAATTTGTGTTAAGTTGTTGTTTTTATCGATTAATTTAGCTAAAACAGGATCATATTTAGCTAGTAAAAGAACTACCGACAAAAAATTACCTTTTTGGGATTCACTTTCATCTAAACTACCAATATGTCCACTAAACGCTAAATTGCACCCGGAAAGAGTAAGAGTTACGTCAATTACCTGCTTCATTACTTCCTTCCAAATTCCCTATTTTGATGCTTATTAGGGATATATATTTTGATCTCCTTTAAAAAAAAGTAGAAATATTAAGCTTGAAGGCTTTAAGCCGCAAGTGGCCTTGCCGGACCTGGGGGCCTGTCAGCTACGCCACTGCAGTGTTCGCGTACTTCAGTCTTCATCTATTAAAAATAAAACGAGCAAAAACTGTTTTTCCAGAACGCTTTTCCAACGGCTCAGGGAGGACATTTTGCGAACAGATTCCAAACCACGCAGAATCTTCCAGATTATGGTCTCTGTATTGCTCGTTACATACATCTCACACACAAGATCTTTTTTCGACCTCCATAATTAACAATTCGATATTCACGTTTTCGGCTTGCATTGTAGACAAAACAAAAGATGCTGCACAAAGAAAACAGTAGGGTTATCCTATAAAGGTGCTCTTCAATCCTTCCTTCTTAACAGCCAGATCAGTACCTACCATTGATTCTGTAAAATTTCTTGGTATTTTTTAGACAGCAACCTCAAATGGTCCTTTCATATCGATTTGTAAAGTAAGAAACTCGCCTCAGCTTGCTAGGCTCTAAGATCTGTTTCGATGGAAATCAATTTAGCATCTTCTAAAATAAAATATTTTTCTTTGTTCGAGTCTCATCTTCGATATGGCGTTCCTTTTTGGGGTTCTAGTACAGCTGCTCAATCTGATGTTATATTTTTAAATTACAAAGAAGAGCAGTAAGATATCTGGTTGGCCTCAGAAGAACAACACTTTGCAGAAGTTACTTCAAAAATCACGGAGTTTTAACATTTCTATATCTGGTCTGAGCATGTTAGTTGAAAAAGGAATATTTCTAGCTTTTAGCCAATCTATCATTTTACTCTTTGTCGATGCGGATGATGGTGCTTTATCCTCTTGAGTATTATGATAAGGTACATTGTCCATTGGGATACTGTTCGGAGGTAGATTCGGCCCTATAGTAAAACTATCCACATAAACAGCTAAGCTGTTGTCAATCAAATGAGTTCCCTCTGCCGTAATTTGAAATTTGCTAGCGCGCACAGCACGTTCACGTCTATTTCTATATCGGTTCACCTGTATATTACCTGGAAACATATATTTGATAAGGCAAACAAACATCCAGTCCAGTAGCAGGAATGCTTGATGAGGTTAAACAATTATGCAGAATCATAGATATATAATACTCTAGATTGCACCCTGCGATCTTAAAATGGGTGACGGTTGCGACAGAGATAAATGAGCCTATTTGGTCGGTAGTCTCTTTTTAATTTAAGGGGAATATCGACGACGTGAATATCCCACTTTATCGAGTAATATATGTTGACAGTTGGAGCGGGTGGTGACGGGAAATGGTCTTTGGTCTTCGGACGTGGATAATCGTGGTTCGAATCCCATACTTTACTTTTTTTATTTTTATTTAATCAATATTGCGTTTATTAGATATTTTTACATCTGAAAAATGGACAAATGGGTAAATCTAGCAGATAATAAATGTATGTATAGTAAGTTAATATTGGAATACATAATTTGTGAACTGCATAGTAAAATAAAAGTCATTCGTTATTAATATAAATTCGTCCTTATTCGAATGATGTGAATGTTTGTTTTGCTTCTACTTTTTTAAAAAATTGTAACAATAGTTTCATAAATAAAAATAAAAATAATGTCTAATTAAAAAATGTATAAACATTCTCAATTTCTTTGCAAAACGAAAATGCAGCAGCTGCATAATACTCTGGTTAAAGCGGAGAGTGCAGGAAGAGTCTATACCGGTTTCGGAGATCTTTTTCCCCTCATCAGTAAACCCATATCCTCTTCTCTCCGCTTTAACCATTTACCATAGCTTAGGGCCTTCCCGAATTGCAAAGAAAGAAATGTCACAGATGAACTAGGGCCATCTACCGGAAAACAAACTAAGTTATCAATCGAAGTAGCGCAGAAAACGACAATAAATATCGCCTATATTACTATATCGCCTAGATAGTTCATCTGTGACATTTCTTTCTTTGCAATTCGGGAAGGCCCTAAGCTATGGTAAATGGTTAAAGCGGAGAGAAGAGGATATGGGTTTACTGATGAGGGGAAAAAGATCTCCGAAACCGGTATAGACTCTTCCTGCACTCTCCGCTTTAACCAGAGTATTATGCAGCTGCTGCATTTTCGTTTTGCAAAGAAATTGAGAATGTTTATACATTTTTTAATTCATTTACTCTTTTGAGTATTAAGGAATCTTTCTTGTTGGAGCTTTACCATGCTGAGTAGATGAGTTGTGAATTATTTAAAATTCTCTCATCTTAATTTTCTCGGCACCTGTATGACTTATAAATTGTAAAAGTCTCAGGAGGTGTAACCAAAGAAAGTATTCCACCTGTTGTCAATCTGGTGGTACGGAGGCGATATTTATTGTCGTTTTCTGCGCTACTTCGATTGATAACTTAGTTTAATGTCTAATTACTTATAATTGAATAAATTGAATCGGTCATTTCAAAAACAGCAAAGTCCACAATTTTCAGAAACTAACTTTTTGAGAGGAATAGACTCCTTTAAGATAAACGTTGTGTGCAAAAACGACATCAGTCCAGTAAAAACATTAGGAACAAAACTACAATATAACTCTGAATTTTGATGTCATCCATCTTTCGACTATATAGTTAGTTTTCTTTGCTCTTCTGTAAAATTAGGAATATGTGACTCATGTTGTTTTTGAAATGACCGATTCAATTAATAAATCGATGGTACATTATGTTGATATTAATTATTGGTAATTTTTTACGAATATTTTTAACAATTACTTTATACTATTCTACAATTAACTTATTAAAAAAATATCATTGGCTTTATATTTTTAAAAATGTATAGGTACCTACACAGGTTTTTTTATTTGTTATATATTTCTTTGCATAGATTTATTTTAGAGATGTAATAATATCTAATAAACGCAATATTGATTAAATAAAAAATAAAAAAAGTAAAGACTGGTATGGGATTCGAACCAGGATTATCCACGTCCGAAGACAAACGACCAGTTCTCGTCGCCATCCGCTCGAACTGTCAAGCCATCTAAAATACCCGACGACAGAGTAGGATAGTGACGTCGTCGATACTCCCCTTGAATTAGAAAAAGACTACCGACCAAATAGGCTCATTTATCTCTGTCGCAACCGTCACCCATTTTAAGATCGTAAGGCGCAATCTATTGTAGAGTATTATATATCTATGTGCAGAATATTGACGCTTCGAAGCACAATTTGTGATACTGGAGAACAGTGGTCAAATTCCATCGGACTGGTTGAAATCTACATTTGTGCCCCTTCCCAAGAAATCCAATTCTAAGACGTGTAGCGAATATCGCCTTATAAGTTTAATGAGTCACACCCTTAAAGTATTCTTGCGTATTATCCATTCCAGAATACGAGCAAAATTAGAACACAGCATAAGTAAAACACAGTTCGATTTAGATGCGGTTTTGGAACTCGAGGTCCCCTATTTGCAATACAAGTCTTGATTCAAAATGCCTGGACCAACAGAAAGATGTTTACGCCTGTTTTATCGACTATGAGAAAGCATTCGATACTATCAAACATGACAAACTCATAGAACTATTACATCTTTCAGGACTTGACACTAAGGACATCCAGATTATAAAAAATCTATATTGGAATCAAACAGTCCACATAAAGAATGGACATAAATATGGTGAGTGAAAACATAACCATTTCTAGAGGGGTTAGACAGGGCTGTATTCTTTCGCCACTGCTTTTCAACCTGTACACGGAACAAATATTTCTAGAGGCACTGGAAGAGTACAATGAGGGCATCAAGATTAATGGCGTACCAATAAGTAATTTTCGATATGCAGATGATACTGTTATACTGGCCGATAACATCGAAGATTTACAGATGATGCTAAATAGAGTTAATACAACTGGCAACCGATTTGGACTGAAGATCAATAGAAAGAAAACTAAATTTATGGTGATCAGAAAAAAGAACATTCAACATATCGACCTGAATATTGTAGCCGAACGTATTGAAAGAGTACATCGATTTAGATATCCGGGATATACAGTAAATGATAAGTGGGACCCAGACGTAGATATTAGGATCCGAATTGAAATAGCAAGATCCAAATTCATAAAAATGAGAAAGCTCTTAAGCAACCGCAACCTAAACGTTAACCTCCGATGGCGCGCCACGAAATGCTACGTACTCTCTACGCTACTTTACTGAGTAGAAGGGTGGACGTTAACAGCAGCAACTATAAAGAAGTTGGCGGCTCTAGAAATGTGGCTGTATCGATGCATACTGAGAATACCTTGGACAGACAGAGTAACCAACACAGAGGTATTGAGACGAATGGGTAAAGAGGTGGAATTTTTAACAACTGTTAAAAGGAGGAAAGCGTCATACCTGGGCCATGTGTTCCGTAATGATAAGTACAGTCTTCTACAGCTTATCGTGGAAGATTGAAGGTAGAAGAGGTTTTAGCAGAAAGAAGAAATCCTGGCTGAGAAACTTGAGAGAATGCAGGCGCGGATCCAAGGGTGGGTCAATGGGGTCAATTGCCCCCTCCTTGAGGCTTCGCCTGGTGTCGCCTTTTTTAAGAGAGAGATAATTACGATTGAAAATAAATAGTGAGTTTTGTGTCCTGTTGACAACTGAATAACGGAATGAAACATAAAACATAATTCCTTCTCCAAAGTACGTGTTCTCGGTCTTACTGTATGGTGTCGAGTCTTGGACTGGGAATAAAATCAGTCTACTTACCTAAATCGCCTTGATTGAGGCTTTCGGAATGTGGTCCTATAGAAGAATTTTAAAAGTATCTTGGGTGAAGAAGGTTCGCAACTCCACAATACTAGAACGTCTCAGCAAGACTACTGAGATTATAGGAGTCATCAAGAAGAAAAAAGTGGAGTATTTTCGACATGCAATGAGAAGTTTCAAATATAGGTTGCTACAAAATATTATGCAAGTGAAAATAGAAGGCAAACGCAGTCCAGGACGAAAAAGCACTTCGTGGTTGATTTAGGGTGGCAGTGAATAAAATTAAGATAGCTATGATAGTAACCAACGTTCTGAAAGGACATGGTACATGAAGAAAAATAAAGTAACCGAAAAATAATCCTGCATACGCGAGTGACGAGAAAATTTTTATTTCATTGCCCCCTCCTTGTAAGGTTGCTGGATCCGCCGTTGAGAGAATGGTTTCAGATACCAGAAGCTGCGAACATATACATGCGGCACAAAACAGAGAAACCTATCGTTTGATGGTCGCCAACCTTCGGTATACTCAGATAGGTTAATAATGTTACAAATAAAAACAAATCGTACAGACTTAAACATCATTCAGGTATATGCACCTACACAACAATATGACGATGAAGTTGTCGAAAGCTTTTATTCAGATCTAGACTATTTATTATCACTCACAGGAAGCCAAGATATAAACATTGTATTGGGGGATTTCAATGCCAAGGTTGGAAGAGGTAGTGAAGAAGATGTCGTTGGCAAGTTTGGTTTAGGAACGAGAAACGACCGTGGAGATAGAATGATTAGATTTTGTGTAGAAAAACAATTAGTAATATCCAACACTTTTTTTGACTTGCCTAAACGACGACTTTACACCTGGAAATCTCCTATGGACACTTATGGAAGAATAGTAAGAAATCAAATTGATTATATCTGTATATCAAAAAGATATAGAAATGCTATCTTGTCCTCCAAAACATATCCAGGAGCGGATGTACCCTCCAACCACAACTTACTAGCAGCTAAAGTATTACTTAAATTTAAAAAGATTAAAAAACCCAAAATATCTCCTAGGATCAGCAAAGATAAACTTTCAAATGCGGAAGTGAAAGAAATAGTAACCGATAAATTAGAAGATCAGTTTCAGAAATTGGGAAATAAAAATTCAGAAGAACAATTATGGGAGTCATGCAAAGAAACATTGGAAAAAGTCCAAGAAGACCATCTAATGGAAAATTAGCGTAGGAATAAGCAACAGTGGATGACAGAAGAGATATTGAATTTAATGGATGCAAGAAGAAAATATAAGAATGCTAATCTGACAGAATACAAAAAGCTAAACAGTATGATTCGAAGAAAAATAAGATCAGCTAAATCAGAGTGGCATAAACAACAATGTAAAGAAATTGAGAACTACGAGCGTATCTATGACGCATTCAATATGCACAAAAAACTGAAAGAAGTTGCAGGACTGAATAAAAAATGTAATCCTCCACTAATCGAAGATAAAAACGGAAAAATTATAATCGATATCGAAGGTCAACTAATACGATGGACAGAATATATAAAGGAATTATTCGATGATGAAAGAAGCGAACTAGAAACGCTAAATGACATAAGCGGTCCTCCAATAACTAAGGAAGAAGTGCAATACGCTATAAAGAACGCAAAAAACGGGAAGGCGATCGGACCAGATGGGATTTACGTAGAAACACTAAAGCTTTTAGGTGTCGAGGGCATTAAGATACTTACGAAATTGTTCAACTTAATCTATGAAAGCGGAAAAATTCCTAAAGATTGGCTTAAATCCTCATTTGTTGTACTATCAAAAAAACACAGAGCCACAAAATGCAGCGACTATCGCACCATCAGCCTAATGAGTCATGTATTGAAAATGTTTCTTAGAATCATTCATCAAAGAACATATAGAAAAATTGAGGAAAGAATCTCAAGTACTCAATTCGGTTTTCGCTGTGGCCTTGGAACGCGTGATGCATTATTCGCAACCCAAGTTTTAATTCAAAGATGCAGAGATGTAAATCATGACGTTTTCATGTGCGCGATTGATTTTGAAAAGGCCTTTGATAAAGTTCGCCATGAAAAAATGCTACATATTCTCAAAACTACCGGTCTGGACGGTAGGGACATTAGAATAATCGCAAATTTGTATTGGGGCCAGGCTGCATGTATTAGGGTTGCGAATCAGTGCTCTGAAGAAGTAAAAATCAAGCGCGGAGTTCGACAAGGTTGTATATTGTCACCAATGTTGTTTAATCTTTACGCTGAAACAATCTTAAATGAAGTCTTGGAAAACGCAAAAGAGGGAATACTCATTAATGGTATGCTTATGAACAATATCAGATACGCAGATGACACCTTGTTGCTGACTGGATCAATTGAACATCTTCAAGCGTTATTGAATCGAATGGTGGCATTCTGCAAAAGCGTTATTGAACGCAAGAAAAACAAAGTTTATGGTTATTAGTAAACAGGCAGCCGTAAATAATAATAACTATAACGTAACGATCGGTAATGACTCAATTGAACGAGTAAGTAATCTTGTATATCTGGGTACTCATATTAATGAAAGCTGGAACCCTAATACAGAAATAAAAAGTAGAATTGCCAAAGCAAGAACAAGTTTTATGAAATTTAAGAAAATCCTGTGCAGTCATGATCTAAATTTGGAACTTCGCATAAGAATGGTCCGATGTTATATATTCCCAGTACTACTTTACGGGGTTGAAGCATGGACACTGACAGAATCGCTTTTAAAAAACCTAGAAGCATTTGAAATGTGGGTCTACCGCCGTATTCTGAAGATCAGTTGGGTAGAAAGAGTCACAAACGGAAGGGTTTTGCAACGTTTGAATAAAAGTTGCGAAGTAGTGAACACGGTTAAAAGGCGCAAATTGGAATACTTTGGTCATATAATGCGTCACCCAGAAAAATATGACATACTTCACCTTGTCATGCAAGGTAAAATAATGGGAAAAAGAAGTGTGGGCCGCCGTACAACTTCTTGGCTTAAAAACCTACGCCAATGGTTTGGGAAAACTAGCACTGAACTATTTCGTGCGGCTGTAAATAAGACAATGATTGTTAATATGCTGCGCAACATGAGAGCCAACGATCGACAAGCGGTCTCGGCACCTTAAGAAGAAAAGAAGAACCTTCGGTAGAAGACGGCACATAAAGAAGGAGAACAGTTTGGTTTAACAATAAACAAAAAGAAAACAAAAACCATGGTGATCAGTAAAAGGGGTAAGTCTTAACTAGGAGCTAATTAGATAAAAATGAAAATATCGAGTAGACAAAATGAAATACATACTTAGGAGTCTGGATTACGGAAAATCTAAATCGGAAATCAGAAATGCGATCAAGAATAGAACAATCAAGAGCAGGCTTATTTAAGATGAGGAAATTTCTGAGTAACCAAAGACTCAATCTGCAAGTCTGATATCGGATGGTAAAATGTTATATCCACACTATTCTTCTTTTTTGGTGTCGAAGTTTGGACTGTTAATGTTGACTTAATGAGAAAGCTGGAAGCTTTTGAGATGTGGCTTAAGAGAATTTTGAAAATACCGTGGACCGATCATATTACAAACGAAATGGTGTTGCACAGAATGGGAAGAGAGAGAGAGAGAGAGAGAGAGAGAGAGAGAGAGAGAGAGAGAGAGAGAGAGAACTTTTGACCACCATTAAAAATAGAAAGAGCGTATTTGGGGCGCATACTTAGAAATGATAAGTGCGAGTTATTACAGCTGATTATGAAGGGTAAAATCGGAGCAACAAGGGGTTCTGGTAGACGACAAATATCCTGGCTGAAAAACATTCGCGACTTGACCGGGTTAAACACACGTGCTGTTTCACATTATAAGAATTTAAACGTGCGAGGGTTAGAACGCACGATGACATTCCAATGATGGCGCATGTAATCATATGGAGCCTTTCTCACTAGACGGTGGTTGGAACGATCGGTGAAGTTGCCGTGTTTATGTCGTCTCTTGATACAACAACAGACGGCAGCCGTGCCGTCTTTACGCACCCAGTAGCATAGGGGGCTTAATGCATCCTTTCATATGATACTGTCGTTCAGTCGCACGAAGGTTCAGTCTTTGGTTGTTTGGTACATTATTTTCATTTACACTTTGTGGCTGTTTAAAGTAGGTGCATATATTTTATATTATGAAGTCTCATATTGATAGTGAAATATGAATATCATTAATTGAAGCGAGACCTGTTCATTGGGACACAACAATAGAAATATATAAAGATAGAAACTTGACGAGAAATGCTTGGAATGGCACGAATTAATTTGAATTAATTAATTTGACGAATTAGGTGATAAAGAAAAAAACACTTTTATAAGTACAGCAAAATTAATTATATATGTTACTGATAACAACAGTAATTAAAACTGCTAAGTATATTATAATAAAATTTTGTTTTACATAGTTGCAATTAACGTTGAGTAGAGAGGGTGTTCCATCAATATGTGTGAATATAAAAATATGTAAATCGTATCTTTTTGTGTTAATAGGATGGACCCAATGAATTTGATTCCTCTTATTTCTCTTTCTTCGACGATAGAGTAAACACAACGCTATAATTTGATTTCGCTCTATATAAAATTTACCTTTTATTCTATGAAATTATATTAAGTTTTATAGGGTAAACAACTCGGTGAAAACTGGAGTAGGGCAGCGGTCAAGTCTTGTGTGAAATTATCTAAAAACAACATTTAAAACGAGGGGAACAACATTTAAAAATTAATGGATGACAGAGGGTCTTTTAAATTCTGCACATGAAAAACATAGATTGTAATGTTGTTTTGAAGCTGTTTCCTTGTGGAATTTTTATAATAAACCAGTCTAAATGGGAAATAAGCCACAATTTAACTAAAAAAATAATTTTATTAACGTCTCGACGCCCAAATCGGATGTCGAAACGTTAATAAAATCATTTTTTTAGTTCAATTGTGGCTTATTTCCCATTTAGAATAGTTTATTACATAAATTGTATGAGCTAATTAGATGAGCTAATCCAAGATCCCTCAAATAACTTAGTAGAACAACGATTATAAAAACAAATTAAGGCTTTTAATTAAAAGCATAAGAAATAATAACTGACAAAATAGAAATTGCAAATGAATTAAATACGCATTACAGTACATTAGGACAAAAGTATGGACAAAAAATACCCATTTGTAATGATACATCGTAATGATACATATCCGACATCGTATCATGTACCTACCTCAGACACAAAGTGTAAATAAAAATAATATACCAAACAACACAGCAAAATATCTTCGTGCGACTCAATTCTTATTGTGTGAAAGTGCTGTTTCATATTATAAGAATTTTGAACGTGCGAGGATTTCTCGTGCCGTAGTTTTGTCGCACTTGTCCTTTTCACACAATAAGAATTTAGTTGCAGGAAGATATTTTGCTGTGCTGTTTGGTATATTATTTTTATTTAAAATTTGTGGCTGAGGTAGGTACATAATGCGATGTCGGATATGTATCATTCTGATGTATCATTACAAATGGGTATTTTTTGTCCATACTTTTGTCCTAATGTACTGTAATGCGTATTTAATTCATTTGCAATTTCTATGTTGTCAGATATTGTTACTTATGTTTTTAATTAAAAGCCTTAATTTGTTTTTATAATCGTTGTTCTACTAAGCTATTTGTGGTATCTTGGATTAGCTCATCTAATTAGCTCATACAATCTATGTAATAAACTATTTTAAATGGGAAATAAGCCTCAATTGAACTAAAAAATGATTTTATTAACGTTTCGATATCCGATTTGGGGTCGAAACGTTAATAAAATTATTTTTTTAGTTAAATTGTGGCTGATTTCCCATTTAGACTAGTTTATTATAAAAATTCCACAAGGAAACAGCTTCAGAACAACATTACAATCTATGTTTTTCATGTACAGAATTTAAAAGACCCTCTGTCATCCATTCATTTTTAAATGTTGTTCCTCTCGTTTTAAATGTTGTTTTTAGATAATTTCACACAAGACGTGACCGCCGCCCTATTCCAGTTTTCACCGAGTTGTTTACCCTATAAAACTAAATATAGTTTCGTAGAATAAAAGGTATATTTTATATGGAGCGAAATCAAATTATAGCGTTGTGTTTACTTTATCGTCGAAGAAAGAGAAGAGAAACCGAATTCATTGGGTCCATCCTATTAACACAAAAAGATACGATTTATATATTTTTATATTCACACATATTAATGGAACACCCTCTATACTCAACGTCAATTGCAATTATGTAAAATAAAGTTTATTATAATAATACTTGACAGTTTTAATTACTGTTGTTATCAGTAATTATTATGCACCTACTTCAAACAGCCACAGAGTGTAAATGAAAATCATATACCAAACAACCTAGGAAGCTACCTTCGTGTGACTGAACGACAGTATCATATGAAAGGATGCATTAAGTTGCCTATGCTGCTGGGTGCGTAAAGACGGCACGGCTGTCGTCTGTTGTTGTAAGCGAGGGACGACCTAAACACGACAACTTGACCGAACGTTTCAACACCGTCTAGTGAGAAAGGCTCCATATGATTACATGAGCCACCAGTGGAATGTCGGCGTGTGTTCTAACCCTCGCACGTTTAAATTCTTATAATGTGAAACAGCACTACGCTTCAGAAAAGCAGAAGATAGAGACAAATTTGCAATGATTATAGCCAACCATCATTAGTGGAGTCGGCTCTAGAAGAAGAAGAAAGAGAATAAACAAAGAAATTAATAGTGCTTTAGACTAATTTATTTTTGACTGTTATGTCTAGTACTTGTGATGAAGAAATTAAAACTCAGATAGAAATTGTAAGAGGAGCATTTATGAAACTTAGATCTATACTGAGCAATTGAGCAATTCTCAGCTGAACTTACAACTAAGGATTAAGTTCCTAAAATTTTATGTGTATCCTGGATGTATACATGGACGTGAAACTTTAATCATGAAGGTTAATATGATGAATAAATTAGAAGTCTTTGAGGTGTGGTCATATCGTAGAATGCTCAAAATATCATGGGCTCCAGGCATTTCAAACATAGAAGTCTTAGGGTACGAACATGCCGAAGATACATGGATGTGCGCGGTCTAGGTCGCGATCGCGTTTGCTACATCGATGTCAAAACAAACCTTCATTTTCTTATGAGATCGCACATACCAAGGATGTGTCACCCGTTCACCCTCGCGACCAATCATCGCGGTTTACAGCAATGTCGATGCCAAAACAAAATAGTTTGTTTTACATCGCTACCGAGCTGTTGATCGCGTGGTAAATTAAAGTTTATTGGTTGTTTTTAAACCACATGACATTCGCCGGAGATACGGCTGGTGTATTTATTCATGTCTTGTTGTAATCAGGGGCCTGATTCTAATTCATTTCGACGTCGCAATTTAATTTCGAGTCCACCATGATGGTCGCAATTTATAGAGATTCTTATTAATTTCGATATTAGTTACAACTGGGGATATTAACGTTATCATGTTGACACTGCTCAGAATTTGGGTTGGCGCTCCGATTTATTGGCTACGCAACCAGCGAAACATTTGTTGATAGTCTGGGAAAATTATCGAAAAAATGCCATTTTTGGGAAAAGTTATTTACCAGCTATTTTATTGCTAAAATCGAATCTTAAGATTGCATATATTAGTAATATGGGGTATGACAAGTCCGTAGAAAGTGTGTTATTTTATTTATAAACAAATTAGCACTTCTAAATCTTCTTTTTTTTAATTAGTGCTCTGTAACTCCTAAGATTTTTCCTTTAAACCAAAAACACTCAAATAAAAATTCACCGTAATTTAGTTCTGCACAAAGTTATTTTTTCCGATTTCCTTCAACAAAAATTTTACTCGGAAAATCCGAGTTTTCCCAAAAAAATGTGCAATTCTCAATTAAAATTTTAGGAAAGTAATTATTTATCGATAATTAAATAAATTGATGACATGAAAGATTTTTTATAGTAGTATATATCAGGAAGCCGGCGACAATCTAACCAATAGTTTAGCAATAATTAAAATGTTAATTAAAAAATTTCGGTCGAAATAATAACCAGAAAGATACACCAGAATAACTATGATTTTCATATAAAAAAGCACTATTCGCTGTGAGCCGATGAGTAGACGGGATTTGACAGTTTTCGCCAGCGCTCTTAGTGGTAGTTTTGTGCATTGAATTTGTATAATTTTATCAGAAAAGTACAAGTTTCAAACCGCGAGAGAGAGCTACCGACCAAACTGACAGCCAATAAAAACAGGTAACCTCTAAATTTCACATAAACTTCTTCTCTTTCTCAATGGCCTCTTGCGTAAGCAGTCATTTAGTCGCACGAATTTATATATTAAATATTAAAATTATAATAAATAAAATAAAAAAGCATAATTACTTTTACTATTAATTCTATGTATTCGTTCAGTAATCAGGTTACAATAATATTTCAGTTCATAATTTGTGTTTTTCTAGATAAATATCTATTTTTCTCGTTTTGAATATTTCACATACACCAATTTTATCAGGAAAGTACAAATTTCAAACCGCGAGAGAGCGCTACCGTCGAAACTCACAGCCAATACCTATTCAACGTACTTTACAGAATTGAAATTGGACTATTTTAGAGGTCTCAGGAATGTTATAAAGAAACAATTTTTTGGCTTATAAACAAATAGAACCCCTCAAAAAATATTAGATTAAATTAAATTAAGTTAACGCTGTTGAAAAGGGCACGGCTTCTGTGCCTTTTTGAAGAAAAAAAAAATTGAATTGCGAGGAGTGGTTCCAGGTATAACCGGTCAAATTTGACCGGTATTTGCGACAGAGTTATAAACAACAGGATTTCAATCACTGGACCATTACCTTTTTATTCCGATCCTCTTTGTACATACAAATTTTCATATCTTCAAGACACGCAAAACAAAAAAGATTTATGTCACCAAGTTATTTAATTATTGATAAATAATTACTTCCCTAAAATTTGAGTTAAAAATTAAAGATTTTGTTTGGAAAACCCGAATTTTTCGAGGAAAATTTCCGCCGAATGAAATCGGAAAAAAATATCTATGTGCAGAATTAAATAAATTACAGTGAATTTTTATGTGAGTGTTTTTGGTTTGGGCGCACGATTTTTACCCACACGACTCTACCTTATCTGCAGTCTACGAGAAGTTTACGGTAAATTGAAGCTTTAATTAATACAAAGAAAGAAAAATGTATGTCTTTGTACTCACTTTATCACGCTTAACGAATTACGGGATCTGGATTTCAATGCATATTTTTTTTTATAATTCTCGTATCAAAGTTACGCGTGAAGTTAGTCGTATTGATGACAGTTGGGGAAACGTCCGCGGCTCTTTTAAAATCTTCTGAGTTACAGAGCAATCATTGAAAAAAGATTTCGGAGCGCCAATTTGTTTATAAACCAAATAGCACACTTTCTGAGGACTTTGCATAGCTATATTACTAATATATGAAATCTTAAGATTTGATTCCAGCATGTCCAGCAATAAAATAGCTGGTACATAATTTTCCTTGTTTTATACTAATTTTCCCAGATTATTACCTTACATCTTTCATTGTGTTGATAATTCACGTTGTAGAAATTCTTATTATAATATTTCTAATTTAATACTATTCTATCTAATTCCTCCAAAACCAGCAAATTTCAATAAAACTCAGCCATATTAATACCTTTTGCTTTAGTTTTCCTTGCAAGAAACAAACAAAACACATCTCCTAAACTAAACCTAACCTCGCTTTCGGCCATTCATATTCATTCATGTCCGTGTCACAATAATTTCGACTCGAAATTATAATATCAAACACTTTTTTGGAGTCGCTATTAATTTCGATAGTCGCTATTTTGTGACGTCATCTCGTTAGTTCAACTAAAATCCACAAGGCTCGCACAGTCGCATTTCAACGTCACCATGTTGATTGCAACTTTGTTTTCACTCGAAAGTTGAATTAGAATCAGGGCCCAGGTTGCGACAAGTTTTGGTTATATGGAAACCGCAAAGAACACTGAGAGGAAGGTATCTTCGGTATGTTCTGCCCGTCATCGATGTAAACCTCGACCGCGATCGCGACCTACACCGCGCTCATCCGTGTATCTTCGGCATGTTCGTGCCCTTAGAATAGGTCAAGGCGAAGGTGACTTGATGAAGGTGATAAAAATGAGAAAACTTAAATATCTGGGATATATAATGAGAGGCAGCAGATACTGGATACTGCAGTTTATACTCAACGAAAAGATTGACGGAAAAAAGAGGAATTGGTAGGAAGAAATATTCATGGCTCCGAAACCTTCGTCGATTTATTAACGAATTGTTATATGCCGCGCAAGATCGAGAACTATATAGGCAAATTGTCATGGATGCTACCCAGACCTCAAATTTGGAACGGTACTCAAAGAAGAAGAAGAAGAAGAAGTAGAAGAAGAAGAAGAAGAAGAAGAAGAAGAAAAAGAAGAAGAAGTAGACTAGTACTTCATTATGTAAATAATGAATAAAATGGATTATCAATAAAAAGAAAAATTTACTTACCAGAAATATAGTTTCTGTTCGGCAACCAATATATATTCCTACTTCTAAATCCTAACAATCCTAATATCAAACAAGTAAATCCAGCTACCACCCCAAAATCCAGAAAGTACTGTCTGTCCATAATTTTTATCATGTAAAAGCTCAACCCAGACGTAACTGCTCCACAAAGAACCATCATAATAGCAGAAAAAGTCAAAGTCGCCTTAACAGGAGCTTTTCTAATGCTCAAATTTGACCAGGAGTCGGATTTTGAGTATGTGGTTTCGCTGTAAATGCTCTGTATAGGACTTGAGCACATAGGAGCTACTATTGCTGTATGTCTTTTGTCTTGAACTACTTGTCTCGTAGCTAAAGTGTAGTTAAGCTTCTGTTGAGCTTTGGGAGCGGGCTTCTTCATTCTCTGTGCTGTTTTGCTTTGGAATTCTTTGGCAATCGGCGAAAGGGGAGGTGGCATCAGTTTTCTTGCAGATTGTGGAGACAGTACTTGATTTGTTGGTTTCTTTGGTGTAGAAAGAATTTCGTGTAGTTTTTGGGTAGCTGTAGGGTTTGCTGGTCTTGGAGATTGCTGAATATGAGTCCAACTGAAAAATAAATAAATAAAGTAAGTGGTGTGTGATAAAGAGGAAGGTAGGAACTTCCATCCACTTAGACGCTGGAAGCTTAGGAAGGTAGATGTTCACGATATCTAGCTCCACCGATGATAATGAACAGTTGCAAAAACGTTGTAGATAATTTTCAACGAAAACTTTTCGTTTATAAATTCGCAAAAGTGTGTGTGTTATTGCGTTGCCGCTCCTGAAATATCTAGAGGCCACCTAGTGACGGATTCCTACGTAGTTTTGTCTTCTGAATCCAAATATGAAAACGGCATTTCGCTATCTCTAACCTTCTTCGAGATATCCGACCTCAAAGTCGTCATTGTGACGTCACAAGCCTCCTTTAAATTGTCATTTTCTTCCGACATAGAAACGTCAACTCTACTTTGTTTTCGTTTGACGCAACTAAACGTCAACATAAAATTGAAATGTCGGATAAACAAATTTTATTTATTTATGTTAATGCAATGTTAAGAGTAAACAGTAGCGATTAACAGGTAGCAACAAAACATAACTTCGGGAGATAGTATCATAAACTTTGGCAACAGTGGTAATCTTTGACATTATCTAAGATTAATATTTTGACAATATCATAGTCGCGCTAAATGGAAGTAATAGAAAACGATTTTATTATTAATAAATAGATATTTATAAAAATAAACCAAAATGGGTGAAACTTTTATGTTAAGATAGGTATTTAGAAAGGTATTTGCATGAAATATCTAATAATAAAACAATAATAAATAATCATTTTTTGTTTTGAGCGAAACAAATTTCGATTTTCGCATAATTTTGGCACGGTTTTTAATGGACTTTTTCTTGGAAGGTTTCACTTAATTTTTCGTTTGATTTACTTTTTCCATTTGCTAAACTATTGATAATATTTTTAGAATAAAAAATCCTCCTAACACTTTATATACTCGCATTAGAATTCGAAATATTTTTACGTAAAATATACTTACCTACCTACATATAACTAAAACTCACAATAAACAACAATATATTCTTTTAAAGAGGCCAACAACTTATACAACAACAACAAATACATAATAAATTAACTATCAATAAACACTACTTTCCTATGAAACAACAAAAACGAATTCTTAAATTAACACACTACTGCACTGAACAGATATCGATAAAGATGACAGAACAGATTAGAGAAAATCTGACGCAGGTTTGTCAAAATGACAGTGATAATTTCTCTATGTTGCCTAATTAGTTCTTTAGTTATATCATGGTTAGATGTATGTTCGATTTCTTGCTAGAAATAAAAAATTTTAGTAGTTCCAAGATTACACAAGATCTAGGCATTTTTTCTCTTCTTAATGGAGGTACAGGCTCCTTTTTTCAATATTTTATTTAGTTATAGAGTAATTTCCACGTACTAGCATATTTCTGAAATTGGGCTCTGTACCGCCATTCTTTATTATATTACGAATATGTGTGCCAAATATCTCGACAAAATATTCAAAATTAGAGCCACAATCTTGGAACGCGTTTGTTGCTACCTGTTGATCGCTACTGTAGCCTCTTAAATTACAGTTCACTATTTTCAAGGAAAACTGTTTATTTTGTATTTATTTATTTATATTAGATATCAAATCTATATTATACGAGGTATGTCAAAAAATATGAAGTTCGATCAAGATTAAAGTATCTTTATTTTTCACAATATTGAAAAGTGTTATTATAAAAAGTTGTTTGGAGTTAAAAACTATGTTCTAATATGCAATTATTACTTGTACATTCTTCTAAAGATAAAAAAAAAATTTGAAAATTTTTCTCAAATTACGGATACCAATATCATTTTCATTCATAACTCTTTTATTATTAATTTTATGAAGAAAAGTTATTCTTCATAAAAAGATCTGCATGGTCTAAAATCTAAGATTCAATCATCATATATCAAATTTTATCAATTTTATTCGAGGTATGTCAAAAAATATGAATTTCGTTCGAGAATAGAGTACCTTTATTGTAGTTCACAATATTTAAATTAGCATATAATTGCATATTAAAACATAGCATTTAATACTAGACGACTTTTCATAATGGAAATTTTCCATATTATGAATTTAAATACGTAAACAAACAAAGTTTTCGTTATGATAATGCTCGCATTTTCAGCTTGTTCTAATTAAAAATCTGTATGATGTTTTAAACTTAATATTTAGTAATAACTGCTTCAAATATTATAATCGAGATTAATCGTAAATTTTATAGAGATAACTTTATTTAAGGGCGTTGGCGCAATATTTCGACTCCATTGCTTTTTAAATGCATTCATTTTTTGCGAATCCTGAGAAAACTAATAAATAATTTTGAAAAATTGAAACTCAGAATGAACGATATTATCGAGAGCGGAAAATTCCTGAAAACTTCTACAATGTTTATTTTAATAAGTTACAGGTGTGAAAAAAAATTTAGTGTGATTTCAAATATCTCACTCAAAAAACTTTTGATGTTTTTGATGTTTTGATAAAACGAAAACTTTTGGAGTTATTAGCAGAAAACTTATTAAAAACATTGATTTTTTCAATATAAAACTAACACTTTCGATAGCGAATAAATCGAAAACTATCAATTTTATCAAAAAAATGTACAGAACATTTTTTGCTTAGAATGAACGTTTTTACCAACTTTTGCGATTATAGTATAACAAAAAATTTTCACCCCCGAGATGGGGTGGCAACCACCCCCTAGATGGGGTGGCAACCACCCCCATGGTAAAAGCGACTCTCGGCATAATATAGATTTTGATCCTTGGACTATCTACTACTTATTCTCAAATTTTCAAGCAAATCGATCCATTCTGTAAAAATTGCGAGGTTTTGTCCTATTTTAAGCTTCATTACTTGGACTATACCCCTTAAGAACATAATATACTCATACATTAGATCAGTGGTTGCCAACCTTTTTCCGATGATCGCCCCCTTAGACATGTTTCGTCATTTATGAATACTACAATCGCCCCCCCCCTCTCAAATTAAATTGAAACAAATAATTAATCAGTACAAATAGACAAGGCGAAAACGGCGGGTTCGTTGGGAAAAATATTCCCATGAGATTTTTATGCATAATCATATTCGTGAGACATCCCAGAATAAGGTTTAAGATGTCGCCCACATGAAAAGTGGTCCAATTTTTTTTAACGATTTTTTTTAATCAAATTGCAAAAATCAATATTTTTGGCCCGAACAATTTTTTTTAGGTTTTTTGGACCATTCTAGACAAAAAAGGGCTCTTATAATTTTTCTTTAAAGTTGATCTTTTTCGAGTTATAAGCAATTTAAAATTTGAAAAACGCGAAAATCGCCATTTTTAAGACTTAATAACTCGGTTAAAAATTATTATTATGAAAGTCAGAAAGTGACTAAAACAAAATTTAAAACCCCCACTACATGATCCTGAAGAAATCTGAGTCATTAATTTATTACTAAGCTGTTATTTTTAATTAATAACAATGAGCGGTTAGATCGTATTGACGCGGCTGTAAATGTGAGTGCGAGTAAGATGCACAATTGGACTGCCGGAATGGCATCTCTCTCGCACTCAGCATTGACGGCCGCCTAACACGTGCATGGCGCTCATTATTATTATTTAAAAATAACAGCTTAGTAATAAAATAATGACAAAAATTTCTTCAGGATCCTGTAGGGAGGGCTTTAAGCTTTGATTTAGTCACTTTTTGACTTTGAGAATAATAACTTTTAACCTAGTTGTTAAGCCTTAAAAATCGCCATTTTTGGTTTTTTTCAATTTTAAATTGCTTATAACTCGAAAACAATCAACTTTAGAGAAAAATTATAAGAAAACTTTTTTGTCCAGAATAGTCAAAAAAAAAACTAAAAAAAATTGTCCGGGCCAAAAATATTGATTTTTACAATTTGATTAAAAAAAATTGTTAAAAAAAATTTGGACCACTTTTCACGTGGACGACTTTTTGAACCTTATTCTGGGATGTCTCACGAATGTGATTATGGAAAAAATCTCATGGGAATATTTTTTCCAACGAACCCGCCGTTTTCGTCTTGCCTAAAAAGGTACGTATCCGTATTTATTTATTTTTACATTTCGTAAAATGATAAATGATTATATGTAATGGCTGCCTTGGGTCTGGTGTCTCTCACATAATGTCTTTATGTCTGGCTTAATGTTGGTTAATAGCAACCTCAAATCCCCTCTTTAAATTACGTTTAGCCTATTTCTTTATTTGTTTTTCAATATGCATACAAGAACTAAAACCTTTCTCCCCTAGGTATATTGTGGGGAATGCCGATAATCGTAATTTGATTGCATTCCACAAGATTGGATACACTTCTTTTATCTGCGGTCAAAATCTTTCATAGCCACACTCCTGAAACAGACTTTCAATTTCAACATCATGTTTCAAATCAATCAAGCTTTCTTGAAGATAAGGACATGACGTTGAGACTTCCACGCTAAAAGGATTGATAAACCAAGTTGGCACTTTCAGACTAGTCATATCTTGGAAACGGGGCTGCAAATTTCTTTCAATATTTGAAGGTGGAGGCAATATGTTCGAAGATCCTCAGAATTACCACAACCACAAGAGGATTTCTTGTTGGGAAATTTGGTCAGATCTCTTCTCTGCATATTTTGTTCAAAAATAGATAATTTGTCACTGAATACTCCGACTACTCCCTTCGCTTTGGTCATATTTATGTTCTTCCCTTGTAGTTGCAGGTTCATTTCGTTTATTTATTCGCATAGTACAGTTAAAATGATTACACTATAACAACTATTACGCAAAAGAAATTGAACGTTTTTTCTACTTTTAAGGACAAAAAGGCAAATTAATTAGCGAATCGAATTAAAAATTATTTTTCACATCAAATTTTAGTAGGGGAGGAAAGTATGCTAAATTTTCAGTTACTCGAGCGTTATGGAAAAGTATTGGGTTGTGAAGGGTAGATCCTAAAACCAAAAAAGTTGAGTCAAGTTTTCCATAAGTGGGCGACTTTCTATTTTTAATTTATTTTTCATTTCCAACAATCGTTTTTCCGATTATGGTGCCATCTATCCATAATTCGAAAAAATGTCTCGAAAAAAAGTTACTTATTTTTACGTAAGAAATCCAAATCTGCAATAAAAATATGAGGGCTCCAATTTAAGATTTTAAAGTAACTTCCCACTTTCGAAGTCATTCGATAGATTTTTCAAAAATATTGAATACCTGCATTTTTCAGCTTTTCGATCTGATGTTCATTTCGCGAAATATTGCGGGGTTCGTATTTCAAATCTTAAATTTAGACCCACGCCCCTCCGTAGGGGGTCGTGTTTGGTATGATTCGATAGATTATTGAAAAATATTGAACAGGTATTTTTTAGTTTTCCGATCTGACGTTCATTTCGCGAAATATTCGCTTTTTCTTTGTGGAACTTTGTGACTTGCCCATTTCGTTACACCCCGCTCAAATCGTTAGATTTTTGAAATATACACTGTTTTGCATGTACTTAACTTACCTTATCTTAATCTGAAGATTTCGAGTTTTTCTAAGGATAGATTTTTTTTCAGACCCTTGATGAAGAGCCAATATATTTATGGTAGAGGTACATTTACAGGTACAGGGTTTTTCCCCTGTGATTTTCTAACGCGCTCGAGTAACTGCAAAAATCCCTGCTTGGGCTCCCCTACCATTTGAAACATTATTTGGTTAAAACATCTCAGTTTTTTGGCAAATATATATGTTAATTTGTCTGGATTCAATTATGGTTCTGTCGATATCTGAGAAGACTTGGTATTTACACAATGTCGCCAAACTGAATTTTGTTATAATCGGTTTAAATTTTCTAGTCCATTTGCGAGGCGACTATAGCTATCGAATTAAATTGTGTCATGATTCATAGCCCTCTGTTACTAGACGAGACGCTTGTGTTATTATTACCATATTACCTGCACGGGTATACATATTCACTTTTTATTATCCTATGGATATCCGATCGGAAGTATTGTATTTTTTTTCTCAACTACCCATTTCTCGTTTCCCGGACTCTAAACGCCCCCTTATCTCCCCCTTTTCTCTATCGCCCCCCATATCGCCCCCTTCGCTCTATCGCCCCCCTGAAAATCTTAAATCGCCCACCGGGGGGCAATCGCCCCCCGCTTGGGAATCACTGCATTAGATATACCTGTACCTGCCTACTACCTACCAAGAAAAATAATCAAAATAAGGTAATAAATAAATTAGTTACCTTGCTTGAGGTTTTTTAGGTGACGTCTGGATATACTCATATCGAGTTGGACTTTGAGATATCACTGGTTGATGTTCTTCTTGAATATATTCGTATCTACTTTTGTTTTGATTTATCAGTTGTTGTTGGGTAGTTGTTATCGATGGTAAGTGGTCTACAGGAACTAGCGCGTATCTTGTACTTTGAGAAGATAATTCAGTTTCTTCTTCAGCTTCTATTACAGCATACCTATAACATTTATATTTAAGAGTCCAAGAAGAATGATAGTGCTATATAATATATTATTATATTAGGAACAAATTGTACACTTTTCCAAGAGATTAACGGACCACCTTAAAAATGGGCCAGTTTGAGGTCTCGAAGTTCCTAAAGCTGTTGTCTGATTTTGGTGATTTTTTTAATATGCTATAGCCTTATTCTTTAACAATGTCGCTGTAATAATATTGTTGCTAGACAAGTAAATTGTCATTGTATACCGGGTGTACCAATTAAACTGTGATTTTTTCTCAAAGTTCCCGTGACTCTGTGGAATATTCTAGATTTATAAAACAATGAAATTAAAACCCAACTATAGCCTCATATTTTCTTAACATTTTGTTTGTTTGATTCATTCGCCTATGTTGGATAATAAAACTAGTCACAACTAGCTTTGTTTTTCGTCAATACAGGGTGTTTTTAAATAAGTATGGCAAACTTTAAGGGGTAATTCTGCATGAAAAAATAATGACAGTTTGCTTGATAAATGTATGTCCGCAAATGCTTCGTTTTCGAGATAGTGGGTGTTGAAATTTTTCTTACAAACTGACGATTTGGTGGGTTTGCGCATTTTTTGATATACAATTAGGAATCTAATATTCATCATTGGCACGCATGCGGGTAATATGATCCTTATACGCGCCAATGGTGAACATAAAATTATTTGTCAAAAAATGCAAAATAACTATCTCTTAAAACCCATTAAATTTCATTTGCATATCTCAACCGGTTTTAGAGCAATAAATAAATCGTCAGTTTGTAAGAAAAATTTAAACACCCCCTATCTCGGAACGAGGCATTTGCGGGCATACGTTTATAAAGCAAACTGTCATTATTTTTTCATGCAGAATTACCCCTTAAAGTTTGCCATGCTTATTTAAAAACATCCTGTATTGATGAAAAACAAGGCTAGTTGTTGAAGTACCTAATTTTTTTACTATCCAACATAAGCCAATGAATAAAAAAACAGAATGTTAAAAAACACGAGGCTATTTTAATTTCAGTATTTGATAAGTGCTAGAATATTCCACAGGGTGGCGCGAACATTGAGAAAAAAATCACAGCTTGATTTGTACACCCGGTATACACTGAGAGTTTACCTGTCTAGCAACAATATTATTACAGCGATATTGTTAAAGGAAAAAGCTATTATAACGTATTAAAAAAATCACTTAAATCGGACAACAGGTTTAGGAAATTCGAGACATTAAAAATTACCAATTTTTAAGGTAGTGCATTAATTTCTTGGAGAAGTGTATATGTTACCGGCCAAACCCGATTTCAGGACAAACTAGTTTGGCCTAGGCCAAACTAGTTTGTCCTAAGCGCGTTAGGACGCGTTATTCTGATATAAATACACACACTTCAGGCCAAACTAGTTTATCCTGAAGTGTATGTTTTTATATCAAGATAAACTAGTTTAGCCTAGTCTTAACCAATTTAATCTAGTCGAAAGTAATTGATTATAGATTGGTTGCTGATTTAAACGTAAGTTTAGAAGACACTGTTAAGAGTTGTAAGACTTTTAAATATTTAGGGTAAATGATAAACTGAGATGGCACTTGTGTGAAATATATAGAAATGAAAATAGTACGGGGAAAACAAGCCACGAAAGCACTCCATAGAGTGATATGGAAGAACACTCTAACTAAAGAAAACAAAAAAGGATTTTTCAGGTCATAGTGCTGAATATTACCCTACAAGAGCGGAAGAATGGCCAGTGACAACAATAATACGAAATAAAATACGAACAGTTGAATTGGAGTTTATGAGAAGGTGTCTACAAATTACCAGGTAGGATAGAATAAAAACAGAGGAAATATGAAACAGAATAGAAGTAGAATGCTCAATTACAAAAAAGTTGTGGTAGTAAAAGTAGAGACCTGAAATGGTACGGGCATGTACAAAGAATGCCGGAGCACAGGTGGCCGAAAAGATTACTGGACTGGGACCCGCGGGGAGGAAGACCTGCTGTGAGATGGAAAATTCACATAGGAAATGTTATGATAGATAGAGACCTCAGAGATGACTATGGAAGACGAAAACGGCAAACTCATAATGGGAAAAGCCAAGAAGAAGAAAGTAATTCAGCGAACTTGTACGACTTAATATAAATAATAAATTGAATAAAATACTTTGTTCTTGGAAAAATAATAATTTTTATTAAAATTATAATTATTCGTAACAAACAAACAATAATATTGAGTTATATTCGCGATCGGACGGACAGACAGCCTAGGTCAAATTTCTCAAGTTTAGTACCATTCTTGGATTATAAGCTTTCATTTGACACCTCATTTGTCATTATACCTGGTATAATGATGGATGAGTTGAGTTCACGAGAAGACAGACAGACGGACGGACGGACGGACAGACAGACGGACGTAGATAATTCAACGTTTTCACATTTTTTCAAAATTGATGAAAACAATATTAATTCGTACTCGATTTCATTCGTAAGTGTATCATTTCTTTTAATTTTTGAAGAAAACCTCATCCTTTTATTTATTATTTTTTATATTATTTAATTATACAAGAATATATTGATTTATAGCATGTATCAATATCTTCATCCGATGTATCATATGATACAATATATCGATGTATAAATTTTTTTGCCATCCCTGTTGGGACGTGATTTGGGAATTCCCAACATGTAAAAGGCCTTACATGTTCGCTAAATTATTTTGACTCGGCTAAACTGGTTTAGACTAGGCCATACTAGTTTATCCTGAAGTGTGAGTCTTTATTATATCAGGATAAACTAGTTTGGCCTGAAGTGTGTATATTTATATCAGGATAAACTAGTTTGGCCTAGGACAAACTCGTTTGGCCTACGCGCGATAGGACAAACTAGTTTGGCCTAGGCCATACTAGTTTATCCTAACGCGCTTAGGACAAACCGACAAACTAGTTTGGCCTAGGCTAAACTAGTTTGTCCTGGAATCGGGTTTGGCCGGTAACATATACATATAAGGACGGGTGTGAGAATGACTAATGAAGTTCATTTCAAAGATCATTAAGGGCTATTTAACTGCCAAAAAGCACTATCCCCGACACTGGAAAAAAGCTTGGACCCAAGGAGAAGATAACTTTCATTGGGATAATATACCCGGTCAATATGGTTAATTGTATATCGGACGGACCATGTGCTAGCTGGAAACAAACAGGAATCAGCTTCGAGTTATAACAGATTTCCTTATTGGACATGTGCCAGACAAAAAACACTTATCAACCCTACCTTGCATCGTTGCGAAGCATTAGATCGCAGCATGCAAACACTTGTTGTAGACATCCTCCTGGCCTTTAAAAGCTGGTACTGGTTTTCAGACTAATCCAGGCCTTAAAGTCTCCAGACCTTTAAAAGCCACAACATTAATCTGGAGATAAAAGTAAGATGTTATATCTTCTTAATATTATACTACAGAGTTGAATCCTGGACACTCTCTGAAGCGATGGAGAAAAAAATTTAAGCCTTCGAGATGTGACTATACAGGCGAATCCTAAGAATTTCATGGACGGACAATATAACCACCATACCATACTACGAAGAATGAGGAAGAAAGAGAGGTGAAGAAAAGGAGAAAGTTAGAATATCTCTGACACATAATGAGAAACAGCACTAAATACAGATTACTGAAGGTAATCTTTCAAGGTAAAGTATTCGGAAAGCGAGGAATTGGAAGAAAAAAAATATTATGGTTAAAGAACCTGAGGAAATGGTTCTCCACAACAACGAATCTATTTAAAGCATCACTTAATAAAATAATTACAGTCAGAATGATCGCCAATATTCGAAACGAATATGCACCAAAAGAAGAATAAGGTTTCCAGAATCCTATAATGGGCATCAGGAAAGAAAAAAAGTCCAATAAATTCTAATAAAAATCTATACAAACCTATGTACTCGGCCTGGAGACACCTCAACATCTTCGTGATACTGAGGCTTCTTCGGGGTTATCTTTTGTTCTTGCATTTGGATGTATTCATATCGTTGACTTTGGCTTCTGGTAAGCTTCGGTTTTGTTGGGGTAGGTAGTGCATATCTTGCTCCCTTTCGCTCCTCACTTTGAGAAAATCCGTATCTACTACCATATCGATCTTCACTTGGCGGAATCTGTAAAACACAGATTCCAATTATAGTCCAAGCTGTGGGTGAAAAAAGGTCGATTTCAGGATATAATTCAGGAATTTTTGAAACCTATCAGGTGTTGTAAAGGACGATGCCAGGAATAACTTATACTAAAATGTAACCAAAAATGTTGTGCACTTTTTTGTTTATTACGTTTTTTATTTGTTAAATCTGCAATTTTTAAAGATTTTTTAATTTTGCAGCATAGGATATTCATTTTAGAGAAAAACTTACTTAGAACTCATTCTTTTACTAGATCTAGGGATCTCATAGATACAACATTTTTTTCACTTTTTTATGGGCTATATTTTTCCTAAGAATGTTTTTTCAATGAAATACTTACTTTTTGAGTTACTTGCAAGAAACTGACTAAAAACGTGTATTGAAAAATGAAGGTATTTACTCGAAAATATCTCGAAAAGTATTAACTTAGTGAAAAAATGCTATAGAACAAAAATTGCTTAGAATTAGCCAGTTTATTTATTTTGAACGTATATTTTTTCACCCCCCCCCCCCATAAGGGGCGAAACTCACACCCTGAGCAAAAGCACACATCAACCCAATATCAATTTTCTTCTTTGACATGTTATCTATGTGTATGCCAAATTTCATGTCAATCCAAGCGGTTCTTTAAAATATTGAGCAAAAACCGTGATTCAATGTACTATACGTGGCTAAGGGCAACCGATACAATAAATCACAATCGTAAAGAAAAATAAAAAATCTCTACTCCACTTTAAATATCATTTTTAATAATTAAATGTAATTTTCGTTTAAAATAATTTTTATTTTAAGATAATATAAGTCTTTCTTTAGTCAATGACTGTAAAATAAATTCTATAAATAAAGTCACTACGGTTTAAGAAAACGAAAACAATTATCTCGGCTTCAATCGGTTGTAGAAAATTTTTATTTTGTTTTAAATCTTTATTCTGTCTTCATCAACAATAATCTGCAAGTTAGAAACTCATAGGATGTATAGGGGCCGCTTCACTTCTAAATGTTTATAACGAAATTTGCCCCCTTATTTTCAAACCCGAAATAAGAGATTAAATAATGTTTTATGCATTTATTTACATTAAAATATAAGTCTAGAAGGAGAGTGGATCTAGATAGATAGTATTAACTCTACGATTTTTTTTTTCTTCAAAAGTTATAGCCTTCCACATTTGACCTCTCGTGATAAACAATTTATAATATGTAAGCAACGAGTTCACCAATAGGTCTTTACAATTTTTTTTTATGTTTGGAATTGAAAGATCTTCATTTTAAAGCCTTAAAAAAATAAAAATAGTCATTTTTTACAATAAATAATGCAATTGCAAAAAACGGCCATTTTGGACTTTTCGCAGGCTGTTTTGCAATAACCAGTTAAGGAAATTAAACTTGATATATCTTAAATTGTAGGTTTTTGAATTTACTACATTTTTGTATTTAAAAGTTTTTCTCTAAAATGAACATCCTAAGCTGCAAAATTAAAAATCTTTAAAATATCAAATTTAACAAATGAAAAACGTCATAAATAAAAAAGCGCACAAAATTTTTGGTTACATTTTAGTATAAGTTATTCCTGGTATCGTCCTTTACAACAACTGATAGGTTTCAAAAATTCCTGAATTATAACACGTTTTTTCTCTCACAGCCTGGGGTACATTTTGGCTTTTTTAAAGTAAACTTTAAGTTCAGTTAAAAAATTATTATGATAGTCCAGTCGGGTGAGACGAAAAAAATACCTAACCGAAAATACTCAAAAATATTGGGTATACTTTTTTCTGATTAACATTATTTTTTTGTGGTGCATGCGTAAATAATGATCAGTTAGGTTGGTTGTACCAACTCAGAAATCTTCCCGGATTCATGTACAATAACTGTGCTTAAGATCTTCATGTGATCAAATGCATAGTTTACGATTCTATAAGGTATGAATATACCATACATACATACATTCATTTTTATTTATACAGGGTGTCCAGAAACTCTACCGACAAACGAAGACAGGAGATTTCTCAGATAATTTTAAGACAATTTAACTAAATTCACCTAGTTCGAAAATGCTTCCTAAGGTAGCTAGAGCTCTTTGAAGATGGCGTCTTCTAATTAGTATTTCTTAAATACCTCCAGAAAGCTTCTAGTTAGAAAAACGAAAATTGGTAAACATATTTATCTTCCAGTACCAGTCATAGGCGTTCTTTTTGGGTGAGGTAACTGTTATTTGATCGCATAACTATTTTGTCTTTATCTTTTAAGCGTTTTTGATACTGGATTATTAAATTGTGAGGTATTCTAGTACTAAAAGGTACTCCTACTTTAAGTCGGTAGGACACACCGTTTTCTAGAAAAATCGATTTGAAAATTTTTCGTTTCCTGAATTAAAAAAAAATTATTGAAAAAAATTTTCAAAAAAAACGGTGTATTTTACCAACTTAAAGCAAGAGTAACTTTTAATACTAGAATACATCATAATTTAATAATCTAGTGTCAAAAAGTCTTAAAAATTAAAGACAAAAAAGTTATGCGATAAAATAACCGTTGACCTACCCAAAACGGACGCAAATGACTAGGTACTAGAAATTCGCAATTAATGAAATCGATTCATTTCTGGAATATGAATAAATGTACCAGTTTTCGTTTTTCTAAATAGTTTTTTTTTGAAACTTTTTTTGATATTCAAAAACGAAAATTTTTCAAATCGATTTTTCTAGAAAACGGTATATCCTATCGACTTAAAGTAGGAGTACCTTTTAGTACTATAATACCTTATATTTTATTAATCCAGACTCAAAAATGCTTAAAAATTAAGAACAAAAAAGTTATGCGATTGCCCCACCCAAACGAACGCCTATGACCGGTACTAGAAATTTGCAATGGATGGAATCGATTTATCTTTGGAAAATAAATATGGGTACCAATTTTCGTTTTTCTAAATAGAAGCGTTCTGGAGGTATTTAAGAAAAACTAATTACCAGACGCCATCTTCAAAAAGCTCTAGCTCCTTTAGGAAGTATTTTCGGGCTAGATAAATTGGGTTAAATTGTCTTAAAAGTATCTGAGGAATCTCCTGCCTTTGTTTGTCGGTAGAGTTTCTGGAAAAGCATAGAAAATCCTTTAAAATAGGAGTTTGTAAAGGTATTTTTGTTAATTTGTGCCTGTTTTGTGCATTTTTTCCTGTTTTCTGACAGCAGTAAAATTTATTTTGAATTAAATAAATTACATACATTCTTATTTTTGTCTCAAATAATTTAATTCCAAAAAAGTTTTTTGGACACCCTGTATACATAATTATGTTAATGTTTATATTACTGAATAGAGGATTTGAATTACCTTTCAAATGAGACATCACGCCCAAATGGATGACGTCACTAGTATGATATACAGAGTGAGTTTTATGTATGGAAACACTCAATTATCTCGAAAACGGCTTGCACGATTTTTATAGATTTTGGTAGGTAGGGGTTTTCTAATGCGTTCGATATTATAGTGCTAATTACATTGTTGTCAGATCTTCTGTTTTTCTGCAAATCTAATGAACTTTCTTATTTCAAATGGAACACCCTCTATATTTTTTGCGTTTTGAAGTGCCTAAGAAATGCTGATTATTTTTCGTGTTATATTCCCTATACCTAAATGCCATAATTTCGGAGTTTTGCTACATTTATTAAAAAAAAATCTTTTAAATATTTAAACAAATTATAAAAATCAATTTTCTCGGCCCAGGTGGATATTATTTTAGGTTCTCTGGATCATTGGGAACAAAAAAGGTCTTTTGTAACTTTTCTCTAAAGTTAATCGTTTTCGAGTAATCAACAATTTCAAACTGAAAAAAATCGAATAATGACGATTTTTCAGGTTCTAAAACACAAGTAAAAAATAGAATTTTTGAAATTATAAAGTAATTTAATTCAAGCCCAACTCTTCTTCTGATAGTTTGCCATAAGATTTTTTGTCTCTTTTTATTCTATAACATTGATTTCTAATTTCTAATGAAGTGCATATGAGAGGACGGACGACCGGGCTGCATTAACATTTAATATTACAATGTTTTAAAATGAAACAATCTTAACTTACTTATCGGTATCTGATTAAATAAGGCTTGAGGTTGAATTTGGGTACTTCGCAGTTTCAAAAATAAAATTGTTTATTTGTGTTCTTGAACCATGAAAATTGTCATTATTCGATTTTTTTCAGTTTTAAATTGTTTATAACTCTGCAACGATTAATTTTAGAGAAAAATTATAAAAGATCTTTTTTGTTCCCCATGATCCAAACAACCTAAAATAGTGTTTACCTGGGTAAAAAAAAATGATTTTTATAATGTAGCAATAACTCCGAAATTATGGTATTTAGGTATAGGAAATATAACATGAAAAATTATCAGTATTTCTTAGGGACTTCAAAACACAAAAAATATACAGGGTGTTCCATTTGAAATGAGAAAGTTCATTAGATTTCCAGAAAAATGGAAAATATGACAACAATGTAATTAACACTATAATATCGGCCGCATTAGAAAACTCATATAGTCGGTTCGCTAAACTCAGACGCAAATGGCTAATGATTTTAGTACGTAACTTTTTTGTTTTATGGCAATTTTGACAAAATTTGCAACATTACTAAATATTTAATATATATTTACTATTTAGTAATTATTTTTTTGGCAATTTTATCAAATTGGCAAAATTACTAGCTTAAATCACTAGCCAGTTGAGTCTGAGTTTAGCGAACGGACTATACCTACCAAAATCTATAAAAATCGTGTAAGCCATTTTTGAGGTAATTGAGTGTTTCCATACATAAAACTCACTCTGTATACGCCAAAAAATCGGAATTTAAAAATAAAAATCGACCTGTTTCGTGATTTATTTCCAAAATTGCCCATTCATTCAAAAATAAATTTATTCCAACCTTTACGTGTTCCTGGTATAATAAGCTCGACCAAATAATCAAAATGATGCTGGACAACCAAAGAAACGAACAATTTAATAACGGAAGTAAAAGAGATAAATAACAGGGAGAGTACTGGAACTAAATAAGCTAATGGAAGAATTGATGAAAGTTAAACAAGAGAACCAAACGAGACAAGGAAAAGGAAGAAATAAGGAAAGGGCAAAACGATACGAAATTACGTCTGGAAAGACTAGAAAAGAAAGGAAAAGCCAACAATGTAATAATCAAAATGTACTGAAAAAAGCTTTGTTGAGAATGTTTACTGAATGTAAACTTCATGGAAAAAGAAACGAACAACAATGTTAAAATAGAGGAAGCAATTAAACTGGAGTTTGAAACTCCTAAACATGTTTGAAAAACGTACGGTCAGGCAAAATAAAGATAAACTAAAACATATAAAACATTGCAAAGTGTATATTTATAAATAATGTTATTTTCCGAAAATCGGTCAGAAATTTAGACATTTTTGATACCATTTTTGAAAGAAACGTTCGATATTTCCTTATACTTAGCCGTTGCCTGGAAACGAAAAATAACTGTACGGAATAGCTATATGTATAACAAGGGAGGAAAGTGCTACTTTTCCTCTCGAGAATGAAGTTTACTGCCCGACGCGTAGCGGAGGGCAGTAATCATTCAAGGGAGGAAAAGGCACTTTACTCCCATGTTATACATATGATTTTTCCACCTTCCTCAAATAACAAGTAATTTTTTCATTTTTAAATAATTTATTTATGTAACTAACTAACACAATTTATTAGAAAACTAAAACTAACAGGTAGGTACAGCAGAACTGTCAACTGTCAAATATAAGTCAAATTATTAATGTAAACATTGTTAAATCAAAATAACAATTTACTATTTTTTCCATTCTGCAAAATACAGAGTGTTCTATAAATTATAAATAAACGTTGGGTAAAATGTATAGATACTTAAATAAAAGATAATAGATTATTGTATAAGGCGTCAATAAGTTATTGTATCAATGACATACCATGACGTCACTTTTACTTTTACTCCCTAGGGAGGAAAAGTACGACTTTTCTCCCTACAATCAGGTCCGGAAAAGTATAGTTTCGGTAGAGATAGGTGGACAATATTACTTCCTTACTGTAACGAAATATTTTTTCCTTAAAGCAGATTCAGAACAAATTTATTAAAGAACAACTCTCCAAGAAGTATGCCATTACAATATTTCCTGGGAAAGAACTTGCATTTTTATTCTTACGATAGTCCATGAAACGGTTGTATGAATAGAGTTATAATATATTTGTCTCTGGATTTTGTTTGCAATAAATCTAATGAAGCATTATTGACTACTTCATCAGTTCTGGAGGGGTACCAGGAATCGAACACTCATCATCACTTATGATTCAATCAGGTAATTTTGCTTTTTAAAATGAGAATATTTATGTTTTTAACTTTAAAAAGTACACTTGTAGTAAGTTTATCTAAAAAAAGCCTACAACTGGAAAAAATATGTAGTTTTCTGTTTTTATAAATAAATTAATCTATTATAACAAAACAAAAGCAAGTTTGCCATTTAATAATGCGTTAGTTGGATGGCTCTACTCGAGCTATTAGGGAACAAAAAAAGAATGAAGGAAATTGCTCCATGGGAAGCCGAGAAAATGCATTTTTTTAACGTATACCGATTTTGAACTTTGAGGGTTACATTTTCTCCAACCTAATTTTTGATTGGAATTTTGCTATTTTTGGCAAATTTTCACACGTATTATCGATAGTTTTTATTATAATAATATATGTTATGAGTATTTTAAAGATATGAAAATTGGTGCGGAGAAAGAGGACAAAAATAAAATGGTGACAGTTTAAATATTATGAGCCTATTGTTTATATCTTTGCCGTAAATTCCGGTCAATTTTGACCGGTTGTATCTCAGGAACCACTCGTCATAATTAAAGGTTTTTATTTTAAAAGAAGCGTCCTGCCACTGTTTTTCGAACACCGTTTTCACAATTTAATTTAGTTTAATATTTCTCGAGATATTCTATTTGTTTATAAGCCAAGAAATTGTTTATAATTTTAAAATATTCCTGAGGTCGCTTAAATAGTCCAATTTCAATCCCGTAAAGTACATTAGATAGGTATAGTATCTTTTTATGAAAAAATCATAGTTATTCTTATGCATCATAATTATTGTCGTTATTATAGCGACCGTAAATTTTTAATTAACAATTCAATTGTTGCTAAACCGTTCATTAAATTTCAATCGGATGCTGGAATTATAATCCTTACGAAAAGGGCTTTTACATTACCAAGTTATTTAATTATCGATTGACAATTACTTATCTAAAGTTTTAGTTGAAAATTAAAGATTTTGTTGGAAAAACCCGCTTATTTCGGTGAAAGTTTTCGTCGAAGTGAATCGGGGAAAACACGTCTCTATGCAGAATTTAATTACGGAGAATTTTTATTTGGATGTTTTTGGTGTAAAGTTAAAATCTTTGGAGTTATAGAGCAAAAATTGAAAAAACACGATTTTCGGGCGCCATTTTGTTTATAAAAAAAGTAGCACACTATCTGCGGACTTTGCATACCTATATTATTAATACATACAATAATAAGATTTGATTCTGGCAATAAAATTGCTGGTAAATAACTTTTCCTTATATTTTGCTAATTAGCCCAGAGTATATGTATACTTTGTAGGAAAAGCCACATTCCCGGACTCTGTATTGCCCTGTCTCGGCTTGCGCCTCGACGGCAATCTTTATATCGTCCGGAAATGTGAAGCTGTTACTACTAGGTACACAATGTACCATTATAATAAAAGTATCATTGCAAATAAAACAATAAGAGGAAAAGTCATCAACGAAGAAATAAATAATGGTAAAATGGTAAAAAAAAATAAATTAATTTCAGATGAGAAATATTTATGTATAAATTCATAAATATTTAAGTATAGATGAGAAAACAAAAAAAAATAGAATAAATACAGAAACCAGCTACAAGAATCCCAGGGAACGCAAAAAAGGGAACAAAACTAACAGAATACCCAGATAACAGAATAACAAGATACACAATACACAATAAACAAGAGAACACGGGTATAACAAAGAAAAAAGATTGAGCAAGGTTAATGGAAAAGAAGGAGAACGCAAGATAAACCTGAAATAGACACAAGAGAGGGCATATTCATAGGAGCATTTTCCGATGACATAGTACTCATAAGCAACAATACAGAGGAATTAATCTACATGCTATAGGAGCTTAAACAAGAATCTGAAAAAATCGGTTTAAAAATGAATTTAAATAAAACAAAAGTGATGACAAATCAAAATATCGCAATCGCCTTATATGGAAGTGAGATCGAAAGTATCGAAGAATATAATATATAAGTATTTACCTAGGTCACGCGATCAAACTAGGCAAACAGAATTAAACGGCAGAGATAACAAGAAGAATCCGAATGTCTTGAAATTGAAAAACGAAAAGATACCAATAAATCTAAAGAAAAGGGTATTCAAAAGTTGTATTCTACCAGTTATGACTTATGGAATGGATACCGTGACGCTTACAGAGTTGTCAGCCAATAAATTAAAAACAACACAGAGGGCCATCAAACAAGTTATGTTGGGAGTATCTCTGAGAGAACATATTATACGAAACGAGGACGCAGGGCCGCGCCAAGACTTTCAAGCGCCCCGGGGCAAGTAATTTTAGGCGCCCCTTTCCTCCTTCCTTTTTAAGTAGTTTTTTGTAGCTTAGTCGATCGTTATACGGTATAAATACAAACTATTTTTATGTGTTAGGAAAGTATCATCATCATCATAATCTAACCGTTATCGTCCACTGCTGAACATAGGTCTCCTCTAAGTTTCTCCATGTCTCCCTATCTTGAGCTACCAGCTATCCAGTTCCCGGCAGTTCTCTTTACATCGTCACTCCAGCGCGTTGGTGGTCGATCTCTGCTTCGTTTATCCTATTTTATAACAGAAAAAAATTGATATTGCGTCGTCGGGGTTGAAAAATATACGTTAAAATTAAGTCCGGAAGTGGATAAACTGACTAATTCTAAGCAACTTTTGTTCCATAATAATATACAGTTTTTTCTACTAAGTCAATATTTTTCCATTTATTTGCGAGTGAGTATGTTGCGCATGAGCATGAGTTGCGTTCATTTTTCAACATAAAAACCACGGTTTTAGACCGTTTTTCGCAAATAACACAAAAAGTGTGTATTTTATTGAAAAAAATTTTCTTAGCAAAAATAGAGCTTATAAAAAATTTAAAAAATTAAAAAAAAACTTGTGCACGCATAAAGTCAGTAGATCTAGTAGAGGAAGAGTTGTAGCTCGAGTAAAGTGGGTTCTTATTCGTCAAATTAGATATCGAATATTTCAACGTAAAATAACCAAAAAATGAAGCACTTTTCGGGCAAAAATCATGACAACGTTTTTAAAGTCTTTAGAAAAAGCTTTATTTTTGTTTTTTCAAAAAGTTTCTAGTAGCAAAAGTAAGTCGGTAACGCAGAAAATAAAGTTGGTCCCTTTTTTTTTAGTAAAAAACATCGTAAAAATCTCCGCTCAATTAGAATCCCAAATGATTAATTGTTACAGTTTTACAATTTACTTCACTTATGCATATTTATATGATCTGAAAGTCTCACCATTTAAAAGTGCTTATTTAAAAAAAATGGTTTTAAATAAAAAAAATGTATTGACATTTTTAAGAAAATGCCTTTTTTTCAAAATTTTTCCTAAGAATATATTTTCGCTAAAATACTTACTTTTTGAGTAATTTGTCGGTGAAAAAGGGTGGAAGACGAAAAACTGTCTAAAAACGTGTTTTTTTGTCGAAAAATGAACATATTCACTCGCAAATAACTCGAAAAGTAGATATTGACTTAAGTAATATAAAAACTTTATAGAACAACTTAACTTTATAGTTACTTACAATTCGTCAGTTTATCCACTTCCGGACTTATTTTTAACGTAAGTATATTTTACCCCCGTGAAGGATTGGTACTCCCCTAGGGCAAGAGCACACGTCGACACAATATCATTTTTTTCTTTGACTTGTTAGCTATGTGTATGCCAAATTTCATGTTAAAATCCAAGCGGTTCTTTAAAATTCAGAGGTTTTGCAATATTTTACCGTGAGTGAATGGAGTAATAGTTCAGTTTAAGGGGAACGGAGCAAAATGCGAAATATTGACCATGTCAAAATTTTTAATATGTTTTAAATGTATTCATTTTTTTCAAATCCTGAGAAAACTAATAAGTATTTTTGAAAAATTTAAATGCAGAATGCAAGACTACTTTATTATCTACCGAGGGCCGAAAGTCCCTTAGAATAAATAAAAAGTTTCTTTTGAATGAAATATTTGCAATTAAAAATCACACTAAATTTTTCCTTTTATTTTCACCCCTGTAACTTATTAAAATAAACATTATAGACATTTTCAGGGATTTGCGGCCCTCGGTAATAATGTAATCTTTCATTCTGCGTTTAAATTTTTCAAAAATATTTATTAGTTTTCTAAGGATTAAAAAAAAAATGAATACATTTAAAACACATTGAAAATTTTGACATGCGTCAAAATCTTTTCATTTTGCTCCGTTGGCCTTTGAAAGAAATAACCGTTCGTACACTTAGGGGATCAAAGTAGGTAATACGTAATAACTGCCATCTTTATATCTACCTACGATTGGTAAATTTTCAATTTCACAAGATAATAAAATATTATTAATATTTCTGGTAATTTCGGTATTGTCAAATTTTTTTTCGGCACCTGCCGGCGTCTTTTTACTTCTACGCCGGGGGCACCGCCCCTCTCCGCCCTTATGGACCTGCGAGGACGTGCGAAGCAGGACGAAGGTGGAAGAAGTAATTGGAAGAATTGCGCAAATGAAATGGAACTGGGTAGGACACGTGGTATGGCAAAACAACGACAGGTGGATGAGAAAAATTGTACATTGGAGACCACGTGAACACAGTCGTATTAGAGGAAGATCACAAAAACGATGGCTAGACCACATCAAAGCAAAAGTGGGAAGAAACAGGTACCAAATAGCACAAAACAAAGTAGAGTGGAGAACTCATGGGGAGGCCTTTGTCCAGGAGTAGATGCAAACACTCTAAAGAAGAAGAAGGAGATCGAATGTAAGAACCCTTTACGAAACTGGCAAATTGGTGCAAATAAGCCAAGAGATTGATAAGAACAATTTAGGCATTCTTGGACTAAGTAAATAAGATGGAATGGCAGTTTATCAACCCGAGTAGGAAAACAACAACTAATTATATATTCTGGGAACACAAACGTAAATGATAAACACGAAAAGGGAGTGGCAATATAACCCAAAAGGGAATAAAGGCTCTAAGAGAGTGAGAGCCAGTATCAGAAAGGGATTATTTGGACGATAATGAAGGCAAGATACTATAACATAGTAGTAGTAAATGTACATGCTCGTACAAATAAATATGTCTGCTAATGATCATAACCTTTCAAAATCTCTTCTAACTTATCTGCGAGTATGACAGCGTCATCGGCATAACATTCCTAGAGTACAACAGTATGTGACCTATTTTTGTGTTGTTCGTACCCATTATTATTCGGATTATTTAAGAAGTTTAAAATTGTCACTTTTTACTGATATTCCTTCTAGATGTATTTGTATATATCTACAAGGTACGGGATAGTAATCACCCCTGTTTGACTCCACTTTCTATGGCTATTTCCTGTTATTTCACCTACGTGTTCCAGTTTGGCTTTGTACCTTTCATAGAAAAGTTTGATTAAGTTAATGATTTTTTCTTGTGTCCCATAACAATATAGTCTGTCTATAGATTTACAGACCTGTACCTCACCTACACGATCGAAGGTCTTTTCAAAGTTTCAAAGTAAGGGTACAAAAATGTTGTCAATGGTTGAGTTTTTGTTACGAAAGCCTACTTTGTTGACCCTCAGTACATTTTCTAATTCTGGCATCAATCTTTGGATGTCGCGTTTAGTAATGTTATTGCACGCTAATTATTGCATCTAGGTACTCAGTCAGAACAAATTTTTTGGGTATTTTTATTATTCATTGCCTCTTCCACTCCTCACTCCTCTGATATTATTTCATCAGTCTATATCTTGGTCAACATTTGATGTACCATTTCTATTGATTGCTCAGTATCTGCTTTTATTACGTCAATGAGTATATTGGCAATTTCTACGGCTTTTTTAGATGTTCTAATGTATTTCCAAAAAATTCATTTCTCATTTTTTCTAAAAAAAAAAAATGAGAAAGTTACAATATCTGGGACACGTAATGAGGGGACCGCGATATGAAATGCTAAGACTGATAATACAGGGAAAGATAAGAGGCGGAAGGAGTATAGGAAGAAGGAGAGTGTCATGGTTAAAGAATTTAAGGGACTAATTTAGATGCAGTTCTATAGAACTCTTTAGAGCAGCGGCGGATAGAGTAAAGATAGTGATGATGATATCCAACCTCCGATTAGGAGACGGCACTTGAAGAAGAAGAATGTATTTCCAATTTCTTTCGTGGTAATTTCTTTAATATTTACTTCTAGCTCCAGTGGTTCTACTTCTGCTTATATGACCTGTGTTATTTCATGTCTAGCATATGTATATTTCTTCGAAGTGTTTCTTTCATTTTTGTATTCAGTAATTTTTTTCTATTATTTTTTTATTTCGTTGTTTATCCTTTACGTCTCGTATATTTCTTTGTGCTTTTCCTGTTAGGTTTCGTCTCGTCTGAATGTGTTCGTAGGTTGTGTCCTTGCGCTGCTTTCTCTGATATTCATATAGTTTATTTTATCATTTCTGGCTTGTTTCCTTACTTTTGGATTTTTTTTGCCTTTTATGTTCTTTCAAGTGACCTCTACTCCTCCGATGCTTTCTTTTGTAACATTTCTTCTTTTAATTTCTTCTTTTTTTCTATCAGTTGTAGATTATCGTCAGCTATCCATTTTATCTTCTTTTACATCCGATTTTCGTGTTTCTTTGACTGACTCTCCAGTTTTTTGTTTATTGGCAGTTTCTCAATGAATTTATTTCTTATACTTTCTTGTTTTAGGGCATCGACATTGTGTTGGTTCCTTCTGTTGGTTTATTGGTTTTTATCTCTCGCTAATTTCATTCTTAGCTCCTCTTAAGCTCCCAACATCTTGAAATCAACTTCTTCCTTTATATTCAACTATTATATTGTCTATTTGATTCTTGCACCTATGGTTTATTATAAAACGAAAAATAAAATCGAAAAAAGTTAAGGGCAAAGGAATTTCCTCAGAAGAATCTTTGGACCTTATCACGACCCTAATAGCAACCAATACCGAATGAGAACAAATGCTGAGGTCAAGCAGATGTATAGCAGTGGCGTGCTGGAACTTTTCAAGCGGCCCGGTGATTTTATAGAAAAGCGGCCTCCCATCCTCATTTTACCTTCTATTATCAGGATGTTTTATTCGTTATTTAAAAAAGAAAACAAAAAAATACCAAAAATATAAATTATTTTTGAATCAAACGTAAAATTTCGAATTCAATGATTTTTTTTAATTTGCTATATTTTTTCATTTAAGAATAATAATCTTACAAATAATAAATGACATGTATGGCAATATTGTATGCAGTAACGCAGAAGCTATAATTTCCTGAATAAATATAATATCTATGAATTTGATGTAATTAAGATAAAATTAATATAAAATTTTGAGAATTTTTCAATTATGTATTAAGCTCAATTTTAGTAAATTATACAAGAGAGTACAAATGCAAGTAGAGTGCAAATACTTTAATTTAAAAATATTTAAAATGTTAATACAACGCAATAATCTAAATATTCTTTTGCGATTATTTTATCAAATAATTACTTAACTCTTGATCAATAATTTCCACATTAAAGTAGATTTTTGAGCAAATACGTCTATTATTCCATCATTTTTAATCTTGTGTTAAAGTACTTCTTAACCGATTTTTTATGTATTTCAATGTTGAAAAGCTTTTTTTGCAAGATACTGGTGTCACTGAAAGAGTTAATAAATGCTTTATATTATACTAAGTATGTAAATTTGGATAAGCACACAGCACACTGATATAAGTTGTACTTATGCAAAACAGCGTAACAGCAAGCTATACAATCTTTACACTTTTTAGTACCAAACGGAGGTGAAGTTTTCACGAATAATTATTTATATGGGAAATAAGCCACAATTAAAATGAAAAAAATAATTTTATTAACGTTTCGACGCCCAAATCGGGTGCCGTTGTCAAAATACAAAATATTACTAGAATAAACAAAAGTGTTGTTGCTAAGCAAAAAATTCTTCTAATAATTTATTTAATCTGACTCATTTATATTGGCAATTCATACATATATTATACATTTTAAAGTAGAAGACTTTAAAATGATATTGCCAATATTTATGAGTTGCGTTCCTGGGACGACTTACTGAAAGATAGTTCATTCGATTACATGAAATCAACCCTAACTAAAGAATATCCGTCACAAAAAAAAAAAAAAAAAAAATTATAGTATGCGATCTGTCTTTAAGAAGACAACCAAATGCAACGACAGTAAAATTCTCGCGTTAGAGACTTCATAGTAAATCACAAGGGAAAACCAGGAAAAAACCTTGTGATACTATCCCGACATCGTAAGTATTTGGTCTTACATTTAATTTACTCTCAAAAAATAATACCAAATTCTGACTTGTAACAGGTTTAAATTATAAATATATTAATAATACTAGATATATAAGTAATATGTACTAAAATATAAAATATGTACTAGCTCGTTATTATTGACTTACTAATCTTTAGTAATTTAATTTACAATAATAACGAGCTAGTACATATTTTATATTTTAGTACATATTACTTATATATCTAGTATTATTAATATATTTATAATTTAAACCTGTTACAAGTCAGAATTTGGTATTATTTTTTGAGAGTAAATTAAATGTAAGACCAAATACTTACGATGTCGGGATAGTATCACAAGGTTTTTTCCTGGTTTTCCCTTGTGATTTACTATGAAGTCTCTAACGCGAGAATTTTACTGTCGTTGCATTTGGTTGTCTTCTTAAAGACAGATCGCATGCTATAATTTTTTTTTTTGTGACGGATATTCTTGAGTTAGGGTTGATTTCATGTAATCGAATGAACTATCTTTCAGTAAGTCGTCCCAGGAACGCAACTCATAAATATTGGCAATATCATTTTAAAGTCTTCTACTTTAAAATGTATAATATATGTATGAATTGCCAATATAAATGAGTCAGATTAAATAAATTATTAGAAGAATTTTTTACTTAGCAACAACACTTTTGTTTATTCTAGTAATATTTTGTATTTTGACAACGGCACCCGATTTGGGCGTCGAAACGTTAATAAAATTATTTTTTTCATTTTAATTGTGGCTTATTTCCCATATAAATAATTATTCATAAAAATGCCACAAGGAAATAGCTTCAGAACAACATGAAGTTTTCACAATATCAACATTGTCATTTGTCATTTGTTACTTCATGTTCATTATCACTTAGATTAATAATATCATATTATCATCCTTCATATTTTCTGTAGACTAAACATATTACTGAACACACTCAGTATGTACATATTTTGCAAAATCCTATTTTTAATACAATCCATTTATCAGAAAAATCCACGAGTTCTTCTCTAATCGCAGTCGAGGTTCTCTTTAAATTATGTAGGTACTGTATTTAGATACAGTGTACAAATTAGAAAAGGAATACATTTTTGTTAAAATGTTAAATTAATTTTTGTCCGTTAAAGCCGAAAGTCCGTTGTATAAAAATAGGTTTAAAATCAATAATTTTTTTTTTAAATTATGTAGGTACTGTATTTAGATACAGTGTACAAATCTGTAAGTTACAAAAGGAATACATTTTTGTTCACTACTTTTTTTACTTTTCTACTTCATCTAAAAACTTTCTGCAACTGGTTGATAAAATTATTCACTGATTCATGGGTTGAATAAGCGATGTATTTTTTGGCAAAACATACAATTAAAGTTGCCATCTTCTGAATTTAGAATACTTTCAGGGGGATCAGCAGGAGCTTTTTTTAAAATCAATAAATACTTCACATCGTTAGGAGGTATTACCAGTTTCTTCTCTTGAAATTTTCTCACTGCAGGTACAAATCCTACCAATTTTTGAAAATATCTCTGGTGAACTATACCCTATTAGAGATATATTATGAAACGAGCAGATGCCTTTTGATGATTATAATATCTTTGACTATCCATCGGTGTTAGCACAAAGCAGTGCCGAGATCCTATTCTTGTTGTTTTTCCTTCTAGAATTCGATTTTTCATATTTTTTTGCATTCTAATTTTTTTTTACATATGATCTGATTTTTTGTCCGTTATATCCGAAGTCCGTTAAATAGAGGTCCGTTCTATCGAGGTTTTACTGTATATCAAATTTATTGTATCGAAATTTCTAGGATGTAGAGTGCTTAGATCATCATAAAACGATTTGATTTGTTTGATCAAATCGTTTTTCGATACTTCCAATAATTCGGTCAAAAATGTGCAAGACGTTTTTCCATTTTTTATTCTGCAGAGTACATACATGTTTGAAGAAAATTGGAAAACCATAAATATACTTGTATGTATGAAAATAAATAATATTATCTGTAGCAATCTATTTATGTAATAGACTATAGACTCTTATTCATTTACTTAAGCTGTATTTCACAATTAAAGCAAAATTAAATCTTTTTTAAATGTTTTATATTAATATTATGTATTAGCAAAATTAACATCCGATTAGAAATTAAAAAAATATTTTTTTTATTACATCTAAAAATTTTTGTGAAAACCTATTTGACCGGCGGCCTCTTATCAAGAGACCGCGGCCTCTCGGTGATTGCACCGATTCATTTATATGGCCAGCACGCCAATGGTATAGGGCGAGTGACATAGTCCAAGAAATTAAATTTCAGCGTCTAAGATGGGCTGGCCATGTCCATAGACTCCCTAATAACCGTTGCCAAGCTGATCTGGGACGAAGCCCCCACAGGAACAAGGCCCTTAGGATGCCCACGAATGCGATGGAGAGACAATATATGGTCAGATCTAAGAACAATGGGCTACCCATTGACCCAACTATCATGGACGACCGTTCGAGATGGAAGCGAGTTGTGCAGTCAGCCAAGACCTACCCCGGCTTGTAGTGCTACCAGAAGAAGAAGAAGCAAAGGAATTAATTTTAAAAAACTCATACAGAAGTAAAAACTTCAAATTGTATTCTGGTATAAAATCGTTTATTAAAAATTATCTAAAATGTCATCCAAATGGATTGCAAAACGTTTTCGTTCTAATTCAGAACATCTTCAGTGCATTCTGCGGAGTAGTTTGAAACTAGCACACTATTTAAAGTGGTAACCCCATAATGTATGGTTTACATATTAAGGTTGGTTTACTTATATATTAATAGAATATGTTGACTACAAGTCGATGTTGCATGCAGGGAAGCATGTTGCCCTTTTGGCATGTATTCTATTATATCTAACAACATCGACTTTTGCAATCCATTTGGATGACATTTTAGATAGTTTTTAATAAACGATTTTATACCAGAATACAATTTGAAGTTTTTACTTCTGTATGAGTTTTTTAAACTATGGTATACAGCCAACAATTTTTTTGAATTAATTTTAAGTTACGCAACATGGAAATATGATTATGGTAAAGATAATATTTATTTCAAACAAAAAATTCTTACCTGTATATACTTCTTCCCTTCGTTATTCTGCGCTACAACAACGAACTTCTTATCCGTAATAAATCCTTTATCATCAACTAGAACCTCCTCATAAAACTCCTGTTCCTCCAGACATTCCTCGATATTCTGGATATCACTCCGTCCTCCAGCTTGATCAACATTTTGGGGAATACACTGAGCACCAATAGGGGAATGCCGCACACTTTTGGGGCTTAACACACGAGGGGGGTAATTATTGGGATACTCACTTTGTTGGCAAAAAGCCGGGTTCAAATAAAAGTTCGGGTTTTTAGCCATAATTAACACTTTTCACTAAGAAAACAATCACCAAAACGCAAAACATTACACTGTGCACTTCCCGAAAAATATATTTATATAAAAAAAAATTCAAAAATTAATAAAAAATACGTTTTATTACTGCGTAGATGTTTTGACGGTTATTTTGCCGGTATTTTAAAGGGCCATTGATAGATAGAAAGGTAAAAGTGCGACTGGTGGTTACACTAGAGCGTAACGGTTGAAACAAGGGGGGACACAGCTGCATATGCCGAACGTCATGTGTGAGGATGGGGTAGATTACATAGGCGTATCTTATCAGCAATATTTGTTTATTCCCAATTTTTTGTTTGCAGATATTTGGCTGAACGTCAAACTGATAACTTGATGTTATCCTATCGTCTTGGGGAAAAAGTCTAGCTTAAATGCATCTATGTACTTTATTTCATTAGTAATAAATTAGGATTATTTATAAAAAAAAAACAAATTATTACTTACAAAAATAGTTTAATGTTGTTACAAAGTTTGTAATATTATTAATAATAATTAAGAATAATAAATAATTAAGAAAATATTTCTTCGTATTCGTTTTATTGTAGTAATATATATATATGTGATTTATGAGAACATAAATCTAAATTAAATCGATAATTTTTGATAATTTCCCGTCGTCAAGTATATTACGTCAGATGCCCTTGGTTGCTACGAAAAATACATTTAGTGACATTAATGACAATTAATGTTTTAAAAATTATAAAAGTGATGACTTTCAACCGTCAAATTAATATTTATAACAACTGTGTGTTTAATTGTACTAATTTGTACTTACATAAATAAATTACAATAAAATGTTGGTGTTGAACAGTTTTATTCATGAAATAATCGCAACAAATTGCACTCGATCTCTAAAATTAATATAGAATTTTTGCGCTCTTGTGCAATTACTATTGATAATCTACTGTCTGAATACAATGAAACAGCGAAACTACAGGGTAGCATTCCATGGTGCCTAAAATGTGCTGATGATGTAGTGTTAATATGAAATAGTGAAAGCGTCTTAGAATAAAAACTGGCACAGTAGAAACAAGCTCTGGAGGAAAAAGGTTTAAAACTTAGTAGGACAAAAACAGAGTACATATTTGAAATGTTCATTTAAATAGGGAGTTACTACAAATAAAATGGTATCTTTGGATGGTGAAGTGATTGTGAAAAGCAATAGTTTTAATTACCTAGGATCGGTATTACAGAGTAATGGAGAAATAGATGGAGATGCATTTTTATCTAACGTGGCTCTATTTCTTATTCTTCACCTTAATAATATATATGATACTAGCACCGACATCGATTAACAGGTGGCTGAAATACGTATTTTACAAGGTTTTATTTGCGAGAATTACAAATAATGTTGATAAGTTAAGAAGGTTCTACCCTTCTAACTGAAATAAAAACAGTTAGGTAACTAAGTACACAAGGTCGTATCTGCAAGGCATTAGGCAATCCAAACCACGTGATTTTTAATGACAGGACGTATGGCAGGCAATTCAGCGTTGCCAGAGTTGTTAGAATTGTACCAATTTGATACAATTAACAACCAAACTTTTGATACTAAAGTCTCTTGAAGTAAAAACCTAAAATTTTGTGACGTAAGAAATTTGCTTCAAATAATATTAAACGACGTTTTTTTAAAGTTTTTGTACAAAATGGGTTGGTTTAATACTTTGTGTCACTATTCCAGTCATTCCGGTGCATTTACAAAAAATTCTCTGGCAACACTGCTCACAAGCGATTTTATTGGATACTTTATTTAAATTAAAATTTCAAATTTAAGATACAATGTGGTATTACTAGGTACCTAAAATAATAAAATATATACTTTGCACGATTGATCATTTTTGACTGTTTACCGTGACAGATTTTACGTCAGTAGGTGAAATTTACTAGCAACTCGACGGTAAGTAATCCAACTCGACGGTAAGTACTCCAACTCGACGGTATTCGTAATTCACTTACCGTCGAGTTAAAAAATCTCTTAATTTTAATTTATTTTTTGAAAGAATAAAGAAAACTAACGAATTATTTATTAATATTGAAACTTATGGTACAATTTGTTAATTTTTCTCTTCAAATACGCGATCAAAGTTGAAAACTTGGAAATATCAATGCCATCATAAAGAAAAACGGTGGATTTAATCATTGAATATTCTGCCCAGAGGCTTCCAGGAGCTTTCAACTGCATATGTCTTTGAACGAAATATGCCAATAGAGTCTTTTCTTCGATTCTTAAATTCTTGCCTTCGCACCATTTTTTAAAACTTTGGTAGGTATTTTGATAACGGATTTTGGATTTTTCGGGAATAATTGCGGAACATCCTTCTTCCCAAGCCCGTTCAATTTCTTCAAATTCACTTTCGCTGATATTTTAATTTATAATAATCAAAATTGTAGATACTTAAAATTATTGACAACTAAATAAAAACTAAATTCTCCACTGTTGTTATGCACCCTAGTTACTACCTAACAACCAAAGTATCTACCTTGATAAAATGAATGAAACTAGTCAATATGACGAAAATGTTTAATTTTATAATTTATAATGGTATCAATCGTGCAAAAAACGTTATAAGCATGTCGAACGTTAAGGGTAACCGATTTCAGACAATTGTCTTCGATCGGTATAAAACCCTTACCGTTCTCCATACTTAATATACTATTACCCCGATGATTTTACCTAACATATATTTTAGGGATGCTCAATATTATTTTTTATTAAACTTATAAAACATAAAATTTGTTAACCTAGCTTTCTTCAATCTTCCAAATTACTTAGTTAAAACTTTTTAACTACTTATTAAAGTTTATTGACGTAAGCAATATTTTTTACTATATCACATAAGTATTTAGCAATATTTACAAGAACATAAAATACGAAAATTACTTTAAAATACTAACATAACACTATACTATCATATGCCTTCAATGTATTGCATGCCAGCCGCCAGACATATTGAAATAGTTTGACAGATCGTTGGATTCCCTAATAGTACTTGTATCTGCAAGTAAGTGTTTATAAGTTAACAATAAGATTTTATTAAATAGCTTGACGTTGTTTTATTATATACTAATTGTTAAACAAGGGTATATATGGCAGATAGAACTTTAATAAATAAATTTAAATCATTTCTCAAATCAGAACTCCTTTGTATTAACCATTGAAGTAACCTTTTCATCATCAATCAGCCAATCGCGTCCACTGCTGGATATAGGCCCCCCTCAGTTCTTTCCAGTGTTCTCTACACTGGGCCGCTTGTATACAGTAACCTTTTATGGTTAATAAAAATATATTAATTTAATTGCATTGTTTTTTAAATTTACATTGTTAAAACATACAAGTGGCGATAATAGTAAAATAATAAATACATAACATAGAAACTTTAAGCAGTCGTAACTACAAGTGACACCTGAGGCAGTTAGAACTTTGTTATTCCAATGCAACGAACTAGCATCAATTAAATGGCTAATATTAATTAGATCTCACCTGTGGTGTAGTGTTTTAAAAATTAAGGAACGCCACTGAAGAGCACGCACCAAAACGACTCTACTTAGTGAAAAGAATAGGGACAACAACAATATATAATTATTCCCGGTGGTACGTAACGTAGACAGGAACAAGCTTTCCTTTGCATACAAATAGTATATACGCGTTCTGAATTATAATTGGCTCCAAACTTTACCTAGAACGCCAAGATAGAATGAAATATTGGGCATAATCTACGATATTTCTTTCAGATAGAGCGAAATTCTATCTATTAAAAATGTTATGTTAAATTGAAATGTTTTCAGGCATTTTTCTTCAGGCACTTCTTCTTTTTATTGCGCCGTCTACTTTCGAAGGTTGGCGATCCAAATGGCAGTTATTGTAGCTTTGGAAACTGAGGCACAAAATTTTGCGGATGAGCGGTCAAACCATCTTATCAGGTCTTTCAATCACGAGTTCTGACGTTTTCCTGCTTATCTTTTGCTCTGTACTTTACCTTCCAATATGATTTGAACTAATTATCTTTTATCTCTCAGCATAGGCGTAGCGTGACCTAATAATTTGGGGTGGCACGGGGTCTACGGGGGGGGGGGGGGGGGGGGGAGTGGTGGTCCCGTGGAAACTTTTTTGAAAACTACCACTTAAGAACTAAAGTAAAGTATATGTGTATTTTTGTTAAACATTGGTTTTAATCAATTTTTACTATATTGATGGATTGTAAAAAGACTCAATTTCAAAATATACAAGTTTATTCTATTGTAGACATAACTGCATGGACATTTATAACACAAAAACAAATTTGTGTACAAGACAAAGTTTTAAGGTGAACAGAACTACAGTAATGGTTTTCAACGAACCAATTTTCGTTAGTTCTAATGAAGCATTAGCCTCCTATCGGCTAGATTTGAAAATCTGTCAACTAACAGATCTAGTTTTTTATCTTTCATGTATTCAGACGTCAATTCTTGCTCAATAGACATCAGGGCAAGCCCACTTTAGCGGTCTTCTGTCATGGTGCTTCGAAGAAATGTCTTTAGCCTTCGTAGTGTAGAAAACGATCTTTCTGCGCTTGCTGTTGTGATAGGCCACGAAAGTGATATTTCTAGTAGCTGCCAAACATCTGGTGCACTGGCTTGAAGATCATTCTCAATAAAAAAATCAGCCAACTCTTGGAACGTTACTCTTGTGGTTGCTTTGTCTGTTTTGACAAAATTGTTCTTTGCATAACAGTGAAAAAACTTAAGATGTGCAGAGAAACTTAAAGACAAGTTATAAAACTTTTGGATTGCCATAACAGCGTTGTTGTCAATTTCGGTCCAATTAAATAGTAACTGGGCAATGCAGTTGATTTTATCATAATCGTTCTTGGAAAAACGAGATTGCAAGTTTACAATTACTGTGTCTAAAGCAGCAAAGTAAATGTCAGTCTTGAACATCTGTTCAGGTGATTGATGAAATGCAGCATCTGAAGAGCTACTACTAGCTTCAAGTTTTTTCGGAATCTTCCGTTTGCGTGGTAGTGAAGGCCTTTCAACTGACAAACCTTTCATACCATATTTGTTACACTGTTCTTCTGACTCATTCCACATCTGAATAAAGCCATCATCATTTCTGTCCAGTTTTAAACAGTCAATGACTGATTCAACTTTTGCAAAAACCTTAGAAATGTCAAGAGATTCACTCTGCAGTTCTTTGGAGAGTATATCAGTCTGACTCAAAACGCTGTGCAATAGTTTTAAACTGAATACAAATTCAAATGTGCTGATTTGTTTGGCTAGACCATCAGCTTCGGCTGCAATTTTACGATTTGATACATCGTTTGCAATAACTTCCAAAGTTTCGTACACTTCAGGGAGCTGCTCTAGAATTACATGGATTGCTTTGTGTCGAACTGTCCATCTAGTTCGAGACAAGCTCACCAGTCTTTTCATTTTTGTTTCTCCGCTTTGCTTACATATTGATTCAAATATTGAAAACCTGTTAGCTGATGCATTAATTAAGTTATACAGGATATTTACTATGGATAAGCAATTCCGAAGCTGTCTTATTTCTTCACAAAATCTCTGAACAGCCAGATCAAGCAAGTGGGCATGGCAGTGTGTGTACAAAGCTTTAGGCTCTTCTTCTTGGAACCTTGAGGCAACACCTTTGAATTTGCCGCTCATGTTACTAGCTCCATCATATGCCTGGCCGTGCATTTTATTTAAGCTTATACCCAACTGCTGCAGATACTGTTTAATAGTGTGATGTAAATTTTCACCAGTAGTGTCTGACACATCAACGAAGCCCAAAAACCTTTCATTGATTTTAATGTGTCCATCTATTTTAGTAATGTATCGAATGCAAATGCTAAGCTGTTCACGGGTTGAAATATCCGTAGTTTCATCACAAATAATTGAGTAGGCCAAAGCCTCACTCACCTCTTGGACAATTTGTTGAAGCATTTCACTTTTTATGCAATCTATTATCTCATTTTGTACCTGGGCACTTTTGTATGAATGGACTGGGGATTTCATTAATGTTTGGATTCCTTCCTCCCTTTCAGTAGATCTCAGATCTAGCAGTTCTATAAAGTTCCCCCTGTTAAATGAAGCAGTACTCTCATCATGTCCTCTTAAGGCAAGATTCTGTTTTCCAAGGAATAGGATGTTTTCAATTATGAATTTTAAATACCTCCTATTCATCTCAACCATTTTAGTATGTGCCGAGGACAACGAATCTGCTACCGTGCTTCCTGCTTTTCTATACTCATTGAGAAACTGTTTAGATTTTTGATGCATTTCACTCTTCTCATGTTTCCTGAATTTTTCCAAAGCTTTCTTCCAATTGTTCATGCCCAGTTTAGTGAATGACTCCTCCCCGCGACCAGACTTATGTTGACAAAATAGTCGGCATGGGTAACAAAATGCAGCGTCTGTAATGGGGCTATATTCGACCCAATTAAATTCACTGTACCAGGATTCTTTGAACTGCCTCGATTTGGATTGAATCTTGCTTACCTTAAAACAATCAACAGGCTGAAATGCTCCTTTTGCAATATCTGCACTTTGTACTCCCAATGAAGGATCTCTACTTTCGCCCTGGAATGTAGCATCACGATCTGGGCGTAAACAAGATGGCGATTCATCACCAACGCTACCTCCAGTGCTACTTCCCGCTAAATGTCTATCTTCATTTACACTTTCACTTGAATTTCCAAGTTTTTTAAAGAATGTTAGTACAGAGGACTGTTTCTTAGACATGATAACAAACGAACATCCGCAAAAATTACACAAACAATAGCAGCTCAGCTAGTAACAATAAGCTTATTGAACGAATAAAACGTGGCGACCACCTACACAACACAACACACGCGCACTGAGCTGGTATGATATCCCTCCGCCAGGCGTCGGCTGGGCTCGGGTGCATTCGATCGGCTGCTCCAGCTCGGGCGCAACCGGCCAGAGTCGGCTCACCGGCACTTGTAAATTTAGTTGTAACACGCGCATACTTTACACACACAGAATCAAATTAGATGCATACAGAAAAATAGACTAACGGGGGATCTATATTAGTTATTCATTCGTAACTTTTAGTGTATACATATACGTAATTTAAAGATAATTTATATTATTTTTTCTTTTTTTGCATAATGTTGGGGGGCACGTGCCCCCCCGTGCCCCCTGGCCCGACGCCACTGTCTCTCAGCACATGACTCAAGGCTTGTATTTTTTATTTACTACATAATTTTTTTAAATATCCGGTAAATTCATAATTTTATATCTATAATCACTATTGATTATATTTTCATTTTATATGGTAAAATAACAATCTGAAACTCAATACACTGAAAAAAATTTAGTTCGTAATATTGATTACATAACAGTGATTATTGAATAGTATTTCGTTGTAACAACAATTTAATTTTTTGTTTCAACGAACTTTTAGACATTGAGCAATATATTTGGTTATTGTCACAATGATTGAATAATAATTGTGAAAATAACTAGAGTACATTAATCAATACCACTCAATTTATTCAGACAATAAGTTAGTTTCGTATATTTAATAAATAATGGTAATTCTGGCAGCAAAGCACTTTCTTGATTTCGTAGATGATAAGTAATTACGTTGGTTTATCGTGACAACGTACAGATTTCATTAAAACAATGTACAAAATGTTGTTAATATAGAGTAATATTTGATTATTCCATAGATGTAAACTGATTGTTGTGACAACGAATGCATTAGTCAACCTACTACTGCCTTTAATAACCACAATTAATGCGTCATGGTAACAATAAACGAAGTTGTTGAAACAATAAATGTTTTGCTTGACCATTTGAACGGTTTTTCCTTATCGTTCTTTGTTAAACAATGCTGTTACCTCTGCCGAAGTGCCGAATAATTTCATTTCGTTTCCTAGTGTAGTCCATACTGGAAGGAAGTTTTCTTGTGTCTATTATCGTATTCATTTTTTTCGAATCATGAGAAAACGAATTAGTATTTTTGAAAAATTTAAACGCAGAATAAAATATTACAGTATTATCGAGGGTAGGAAGTACCTGAGAATTTCTATAATGATTATTTTAATAAGTCACAGCGGTGAAAAAGAGAAAATTTAGTATGATTTTTAATTTCAAATATACCATTCAAAAGAAACTTTTTGTTTATTCTAAGGGACTTTCAGCCCTCGGTAATATGGTAACAATAAACGAAGTTGTTGAAACAATAAATGTTTTGCTTGACCATTTGAACGGTTTTTCCTTATCGTTCTTTGTTAAACAATGCTGTTACCTCTGCCGAAGTGCCGAATAATTTCATTTCGTTTCCTAGTGTAGTCCATACTGGAAGGAAGTTTTGTTGTGTCTATTATCGTATTCATTTTTTTCTAATCCTGAGAAAACGAATTAGTATTTTTGAAAAATTTAAACGCAGAATAAAATATTACAGTATTATCGAGGGTAGGAAGTACCTGAGAATTTCTATAATGATTATTTTAATAAGTCACAGCGGTGAAAAAGAGAAAATTTAGTATGATTTTTAATTTCAAATATACCATGCAAAAGAAACTTTTTGTTTATTCTAAGGGACTTTCAGCCCTCGGTAATAATGTAATCTTCTATTTAAAATTGCGTTTAAATTTTTCAAAAATACTTATTGGTTTTCTCAGGATTAAAAAAATGACTGCGTTTAAAAAGAATTCGATCGAAATTTTGCACCTGCATCTCCAAAAGGATTAAAGTGTTATACATTTTTGGAATCACTATTTCAAACCTTTGAAATGAGCTGTCACTTTATGTACTTTCCCCATTTAAAGAAACCAAAGTTGTGGCTGTCACCTGAAGAGGTATCGCGTAAAGTTCGAAACAGTAATGTTATAATATACTTCCGAGCGTTTTGCTTATGTGCTAAAAATAAATAAGTTAATAAGGGGACAACACATTTTCCAGCGCACTGTATAAGTGAAATCATATGAGAAATCACACAGTGTAAAGTCCATTAGGTTTAGGACAAAAAAGGGGATTTGCAAAATTATTATTAATCAATTAATATCATACATTGAGCTAATGCATTCAGTAATTATCAATATAAAGTACGATCATAGTAGGGATGAATAGAATTGCTTGTAAGAATAACCGTATTTATTATGGGAATGAACGGAATTAATTGTAAAAATAAAAGTAAATAGTTGTAGAAATAAACGAAATACGTTAGGAGAAATAACACTGTTATTGACACAACGAATAATCTTCGTCGGTCAATTAACGACGTTGTTGTTTCAATGAATAGTGTTCGTAATGTTCGTTGGCTCAGTGAACAGTGTTCGTAATATTAATAAATGGATGTTCATCCATTCAAAAAACGTAATAACCAACATAATGAATTGATGAACATCGCTTTGTTGTCCCAATAAAACCAAGAATTGGACAAATTTTAAGTATTGCTTTTGTTGTCTGAATTAACATTTTTATTAATATTACGTACCTTTTTCGTTGGGTGTAATCAGATATTATAGTCTATTTAGACGACAAATAGAGTTCACCGTGGCCTTTTCAATTCTGATGGGCAAACTCAATGGATTCTTATGTATTTTTGGCTACTGATTACGAATTTCGAGGGTGGATTTCGATCTGAGTGCTCAAAAAATTTTTGTAAACAATTTAATTGTTTATAAATTGTTTATAAGGGTGTGGATCAGAGTCAGAGATAGGCTCTGTTTATTTATTTTTTATAAGAGAGGTAACAAAAATTGTTTCCAAATAAAATTTGTTCCTTATTAACCCGAGAGCAATCGCGCCGTTAGAAAAAATCTAACATTTTTTCCTTTTTCGTGATAACTCAATGAAAAATTTTGCAACATAACTTTGCTCTCGTAAGTGCTTCGAGGAAGGGTGTAGTAATGCGTAGATTTATTTTTTTTTTCAACAATTAGCTTTAATAATTATTAGAAATACTATTTCTAGCATAACAAGTAAATAAAATACTATAAACTAAAAATATGTTGTAAATTCGTATTTAAATTCATTTTAAACATAAAATCTAACGCACGACCGATTACATGACAGAAAAGAGCGCGACTGCTCACGGGTTAAAAAACAAAAAAAATGTCGTTTATTAAACTTAAATCCAACGATTAGAATTCAAGATACTGTAAACTTAGTGCATAGTGCAAATTGCAGTTTGCAAAATAAATACACTGCGCCAGAGAAAACGGGTCACCTACAAAATGGGTCATTTTTGATGTCTCAAATTTTCTAAACTTGTTGTCCGATTTAATATTTTTTAATGTGTTATATCCTTATTCTTTAATAATATCGCTGTAATAATATTGCTGCTAGACAGGTAAATTGCCATTGTTTACCGGGTGTACCAACCAAACTGTGTTTTATTCTCAAAGTTCACTACACCCTGTGGAATACAGTATGGTCTCTTTTATGCGGATTTTTTTAATGCGATTTTGAAGTTATGCGGTTTGTATTTCATTCAAAAATATCTGTTATTAAAAACTTTTATAATTAATATTAACTATTCACATCCAGATATCAGTAAAGTGAGCGTTTGCAATGTGATTTGTCGCTATGACGTCGCTATGACATCATTCTGAGTTTCACATTGTAAAGAAGGTATAACCTGTAGTTGTTTTGAAATTAAATGTTCTCTTAGCGACACTTCGTTAATTTTTATAAGTGACGAATTTAAATTTTTTTGATTTCAAGTTGCAATATAAAGCTGCTAGTCCAGGGCGCATCTGTTTTGAGATGGACGTTGAGAGGTGACTCAAATTGTTTTGCAGAAATTGCTTGAAAATAAATCAAATAATAATATTTGAGTTATCCTCCCTCTCAAAAAGGTCCGGAATATTGTTTAAATAATCAAAATATCAAAAATTTAAGGAAAAATTCGATTTTTTTCTTTGTTTTTTGATTATAACTTTAAAAGTATTCATTTCCGAGAAAAGTTGTACTGACATAAAAGTTGCGCAATTAAATTTCCTACAATATAGAATAAGTTAAAAATTTTAAAAATAGTCACCCTAGTTGCAGTATAGCAATAATTGCGAAAAAACTATACAAAAACAAGTATTCGCATTTTACGTTTTTCAACCATTTATGTTACACTTAGGACCTTCATATTTCACTCAGAAAAACTTTATGATACAGTAAAAAAATACTGTAAATTTGATTAAGATCGGTTCAATAGATTTTGCAAAATAAATTTTGCAATCCAGCTTTCGCAAAAACAATTAATTTTTTCAAAATATTACAGGACTGAAAATAAAGCAGATAGCAAGTTGATTTTTTTTTGCTTATAGAAGTGTACTGTACCTTTCATTTGCAATTTTCAAAATGAAAATCGATAAATTACCACGGCGTCAGAAAATTTTTGAAATAAACAATCATTCTTATCTAATATATTATTTTCTTACTCTATATTTTGTTGTATTTTAATATTTTAATTCCACAAAAATCAAACTAATTTTATTATTGCTTGTGAAATATTGTTTAAACAATTGCATATGTTTAAAAATAATAAACTTTTATTATTTAAGTTAAAATATATGAACAAAGAAAGTTTTTGCTAATAAAAGTGTTATTTCAAAGGATATAGTATGTGTTTTTATTTTGCAATAAACAAATTTATTTATTTATATCGAAATGTAATAAAAATTAAAATATATCAATAATTATCAAAGGTCATTGGAATGCCCAATCAGAGCAAACTATCCGCTGTCCTGCGCGTAGCACCAATAATTAATGTTTATTTAAAAAAATTCCTGACGCCGTGATGTTAATCGATTTTAATTTTTCAAAATTGAAAATGAAAGGTACAGTACACTTCTATATGCAAAAAAATATTCAACTTGCTATCTGCTTTATTTTCAGTCCTGTAACATTTTGAAAAAATGAATTTTTTTTACGAAAGCTGGATTGCAAAATTTATTTTGCAAAATCTATTAAACCGATCTTAATGAAATTTACAGCATTATTTTACTGTATCATAAAGTTTTTCAGGGTGAAATATGAAGGTCCTAAGTGTAGCATAAATGGTTGAAAAACGTAAAATGCGAATACTTGTTGTTATATGTTTTTTCACAATTATTGCTATTTTGCAACAAGGTTGACTATTTTTTAAATTTTTAACCAATTCTACATTGTAGGAAATTTAATTACGCAACTTTTATGTCAGTACAACTTTTCTCGGAAATGAATACTTTTAAAGTTAAAATCAAAAAACCAAGAAAAAAATCGAATTTTTCCTTAATTTTTTGACATTTTGATTATTTAAACAATGTTCCGGACCTTTTTGAGAGGGAGGATAACTCAAATATTATTATTTGATTTATTTTCAAGCAATTTCTGCAAAAAAATTTGAGTCACCTCTCAACGTCCAAATGTACTAATATTTTTACAGATGCGCCCTGGTCTATGCGTCCTTACTGGTAAAAATTTGCAACGAACCAGCTGTTCGTCGCAAATATTTGCGTGCTCAAGGTAAATTGAGCGTGCTCGTCGCATACCTCGGATGCAATAATTTTCGACGTACATAACGCACATGCTCCATCGGTTGGCGGTTTTTGAACGAAAATAAAAGGATTTGCGTTGCATACGGTTTGCAGTGTGAACGAACGATAAACAAATTTTAGATGGTCAAGCAGTTAAATCCGTGACGCAAATTTTTGCGATAAACCATTAGTTCAATACGCACGTCAAAATTTACCACTGAGGACGCGGCTTTATATGCAGTACATTTTGATTTCTGGATTGAAACGTTTAAAGCGAGTGTCGTAAAGTTTTACTTTTCATTAGAAGAGGTTTTTGCCATCGCAATATCGTAAGTCTATTTTTTTTATTTAAATTTTAAGATTTTATTTAAAATTTTGGTGGACAAACGTTTTGGTTTTATGTGATTTTAGAAAATTACGAAACGTATTCCTACTTTTTCAATGCAAGTAAAGTCTTTTTTAATGCGATATTTTTATATGCGCTTTTCTGTAGAACGTATCCACCGCATAAAACGAGACCTTACTGTATTCTTGCATTTATAAAAAACTGAAATTAAAACCCAACTATGGCCTCAGGTTTTCTTAACATTCTGTTTTTTAATTCGTTCGCTTATGTTGGATAATAAAAAAGTTAGGTACTTTAACAACTAGCCATGTTCTTCATCAATACAGGGTGTTTCTAAACAAATGCAACAAACTTTAAGGGGCAATTCTGCATGAAAAAATAATTGTTTGCTTTATAAACATATCTCCGCAAATGCTTCGTTTCGGAGATACGGGATGTTGAATTTTATCTTACAAACTGACGATTTATTTATTGCTCTAAAACCGGTTGAGATATGCAAATGAAATTTGGTAGGTTTTAAGAGGTAGTTATTGCACATTTTTTGAAATACAATTAAGAATATAATATTCACCATTTTGTGGGTGGCCTGTTTCTCTGACGGGCAGTGTATTTTTCGAAGCTTTTACGATCGCAACTCAGCTTCTATGCATGCAAATGAGCTTTACAATGTCTTATTTTAAAGTTTAATTCATAGACTTCCAAACAAAGTTTATTAAATGACTTGTCTCTTTACGTGTTAAAGTTATTGTTTAAAAAAAATTAAAGCACTCATGGGAGTGCCGACAGAAGTGAAAACTTCTTATAGTATATAAATTACGAGCTCAATGCTTTTCCCCATCCAAAAAGAAGTGCTATACCTATATTATATATCTACGTATTGCGTACGTTCTATGCTATTTATGTATACATACACATAATATATATACGTACGAAATTTAGTTCGGCAAAGTGATGACGGTCGCAAACTCAATACTTTTTTCCTATCTAAAAAGTGCACAACGCCCCTAAAGAAGTTTTCACTTTAAAAATTTATTTCGTCAAACAATGACGGTCGCTAATTTAATACTTTTTCACCATCTAAACAGTGCACAACGTCCCTAAAGAAGTTTTCACTTCAAAAATTTATTTCGTCGAAGCAATAACGGTCGCTATTTTAATACTTCTTCTCCATCCAAAAAGTGCACAACGTCCCTAAAGAAGTTTTCACTTTAAAAATTTATTTCGTCAAACAATGACGGTCGCTAATTTAATACTTTTTCCACATCTAAAAAGTGCACAACGTCCCTAAAGAAGTTTTCACTTCAAAAATTTATTTCGTCGAAGCAATAACGATCGCTAATTCAATATTTCTTCCCCATCCAAAAAGTGCACAACGCCCCTAAGGAAGTTTTCATTTCAAAAATTTATTTCACCGAAGCGATTACAGTTGCTAATTCAACAATTTTTCCGCATCTAAAAAGTGTATAACAACGTCCCTAAAAACGTTTTCGCTTCAAAAATTTATTTCGTCGAAGCAATGACGGTCGCTAATTTAATACTTTTTTCCCATCGAAAAAGTGCAAAACGTTCCTAAAAAAGGTTTCACTTCAAAAATTTATTTCGTCGAACCAATAACGGTCGCTAATTTAATACTTTTTCCCAATCTAAAAAGTGCAGAACGTCCTTAAAAAAGTGTTCACTTCAAAAATATATTTCGTCGAAGCAATGACGGTCGCTAATTCAATACTTTTTCCCCATCTTAACATCTTAAATGAGCAAAACGTCCCTAAAGAAGTTTTCACTTAAAAACATTATTTCGTCGAAGCAATGACGGTCACGATGACGGTCGCTAATTCAATACTTTTTCCCCATCTAAAAAGCGCACAACGTTTCTACAGAAGTAGTATTCACTTCAAAAATTTATTTCGCGGAAGCAATGGCGGTTGCTAATTTAATACTTTTTCCCCATCTAAAAGTGCACAACGTCCCTAAAAATGTTTTCACTTCAAAAATTTGTTTCGTCGAACCAATGACGGTCGCTATTTATACTTTTTCCCCATCTTAAAAGTGCACAACGTCCCTAAAGAACTTTTCACTTCAAAAATTTATTTCGCCGAAGCGAAGACGGTCGCTAATTTAATACTTTTTCCCCATCCAAAAAGTGCACAACGACCCTAATGAAGTTGTTACTTCAATAATATTAGTATTATTATACGTACATTATAATACTATACGTACAAAATTTATTTCGCCGAAGAGATGACGGCCGCGAAATAAATCCTTTTTCCCCATCCAAAAATAAGTTTTACATTTATTTTAAATTTAAATACTTTTATACAATTTATGTATACATACACATAATATAGATACATACAAAATTTATTTCGCCGAAGAGATGACGGTCGCGAAATCAATCCTTTTTCCCCATCCTAAAATAGGTTTTACATTTATTTTAAATTTAAATACCTCTGCACAATTTATATATACATACACATAATATATAGCATAAGCGATGACGGTCGCAATGACGGTCGCGATGACGGTCGCGAATTCAATGCTTTTCCCCTATCCAAAAATCGCACAACTTCCCTAAAGAAGTTTTCACTTCAAAAATTGTACATTGAATTTTTGATAAGGGTTTTAAGCAAAGAGTGGGTTTTTATACTTTAGTGAGTGTTGATAACGATTAAAGTAAACTGTGAACCTGAGGCATACTCATGCCCTCGGACGATGTTGGAAATTTATTCCACTAAAACATCAGCAGTTTACCCGTCTTAATCGCCAGCATTTTGTACTCTGCACCGAGTATAGTGTGAAACCAAATAAATATAGACGGTTTCAATTTGATTCAATTCGAGTCTTGCCATCCCCTGACACCTGTTTCTAGGTTTACCCGTTATCAAAGAGGTTTTGCAAGAAGACTGAATTGAACCAAACGTTCCGACTCGTTGGTAAATATATTTAAATATTCTACCATAATGGCATGAATATGCCTCCGGTTCACAGTTAATCATTATCGACACTCACTTTATCTTACCTCGTTAGAGGTCGCTAAAGGCATACGTTGGTAGAATATTTAAATATACAAGTAGGAAAAATAAAAGAATACCCATGAACGAACATATAAAACACGCTGTATTTTCCTGTTACCGTGTCACACACAAAATTGGCCAGCGCAAGTACATGTAATAATTATTGTTACATGTACTTGCATTGGACAATCTTCTTTGTGACAGGGTGACAGGAAAATACAGCGTGTTTTATATGGGTATTCTTTCATTTTTCCGACTGTATTTACCAACGAGTCGGTACGTTTGGTTCAATTCAGTCTTCTTGAGTTATTCTGAACTGGTCCCTAATTCTACAGTGCAAAAGTGTGGCACTCATTTCGCACTCCAAGCTAATGTTATATATATACTCTTGTAACATTTTATTCAGTCCTTTCAGTTTATTCAGTATATTAAACCGAAGAACACATAAGAAAATAGGAATTTATTTCTTTAATAAAAATTATTGTTTGACACCAATATTAGGTCTATAAACTTATGTAAATAATACTTTACCAACAAGAATTTTATCAAAAGTACATAGGAGTAGTGCATTACTGTTTGACCAGGTGCAAAATTGTAACAAACGATATCATCTTCACGTCTGTTTACGCTGTAAATATGACGTAATTTTGTTCGTAGAAAAATAATACGGTTTTGATGAACAAATAAATTTTTTTATTTCAGCTTTTCTTCTTCTTCTTCTTCTTCTTCTTTCTAGCATGATGGATCATGCTAGTAGGCTGCTGCCTGTTTATTGTCATCAAATCTTCCCCGGACGATGAGGTCCAGCATTCTCGCCATCGTTTTGGTGGTCTCCCCTCTGTGGTCTTTTACCTACTGGGTTATGTTTTTGTGCTTTTAACGAGTCTGGCTGTCCTCCTTTCTCTTTATATGTTGGTTCCAATATCTTCCTTCGTCTCTGTCTGACCCACTTCCTATGTCCTGTATTCCACAGTTGTGTCTAACGTCTTTACTTTTTATTCTGTCACGAGCCTTAGCCTTAGATTAGAACTGAAAGTAAGAGCTCTGAACTTCTAAGTGTTTCGATACTGCAATATGGACTTTAAAGTTGGACATTGAAGCAAGAACACAAATCATCTATAGTCTGTTTTTAAACCAAGAGGAGTAATTCAAATTTCCCGCGCTATAAAGCTTGTTTGTCCACTGTTATCAAATTTGACACTATTGACATTTATAAAACTTTGACACTATTGGCATTTCATAGGTTAATTAAGATACAGTTGAGTCCGCGAGTCTTTACCCGTGCGTCTTAATAGCTGGCGAGATAAAACACATACTTTTTATTTAGCATCATTCTCTTCCACGCATGAAATTAATGACAAACCAGCTGCCGCCTGTTATTAAGCAAAAACACATGTTATTTTTATGAACGATTTAGACTCAGTGCATCGAAAAGAGATAGGCAAAAACTGTATATCAGCGATTTTTTGTATTTTCTGCGTTATTCCTTTAATTTTTAACGAAAACTTTTCGTTTATAAATTTGCAAAAGTCTGTGTGTTATTGCGTTGCCGCTCCTGCAATACTTAGAGCAGGTGTATCTATGGATTCTCTTATGTAGTTTTGCCTTCTGAATCCAAATCTGAAAACGGCATTTCGATATATCTAACCGTCTTCGAGATAATCGACCTCAAAATCTAAAATGTGACGTCACAATCCGGTTATCTCCTACAGACGCACTAAACGTCATGTCAGCTCAAATGGTTGATTAGGAAGTAGGCTACTTTTTTTTTAAATCTCGATTTGCCAAGCATAGGTTATTTACATTTGATTTTGACACTTCGTGAATGTCAAACTAAATTTTAAATTAAGTATTAATAAAACATCAATGACATTTGATAGTGAATTTAATTATTATATAAAATAAATAAAATGTTCAAAAATACAATTTGAGTATAAATATTCTAAAAGCAATAATTTATTAACAGTTTTAAAAAGGTTTATACCAGTATAAATACGGCCTCCCCTTTATGATAAATGGACTGTTCCATTTGCTATAAAATTAAAATATTGTATACCTACCTAGTCGTTCCCTAAACTCGACACAACTGGCTAGTGATTGTAGAAGGTAATTTTTTTGTTTTTTGAGAATTTTTCCGAAATTGGCAAAATTACTAATTATTTAGTAATAATTATTAACTATTTAGAAATTATTTTTTTGTCGAATTGGCAAAATTATTGACTAAAATCACTAGCCAGTATTGTGTCTGTGTACCGGGTGTCCCAATAAGAATGGCTCTCGGCCATATCTCAGGAACCGTTTATAGTAGAGCTTTGAAATAAAAAATTTTATAACAAAAGTTGCCTCAGGAAAAGCCTGGAAATTATTTTCATAATTGTGGGTCCACCGCTAGAGGGCGTAATTGAATATCAAAAATAAAAAAATCTAAATTTTACAAAATTTTCCTAATGAAGGGGCACTGGAAATCCGATTATTGTATTCTTCATCAAATTCTGCGCATATTTGATTTAACAAGTTTAACTCTACCTTTGCAAATAAGAGGTGGGGGTGAGTGGGAACCTTGTTATGAAAAAATGGCTGTAAGTCCGGTTCCGCTAAATCAAATTTTGAAAACTGGGTATTGTTGAAGACAGATCTTTTTCTTCAATGTAAGCGTGATAATTTTGAACCATCCTAATAAGTAATAAGCCAGCTGGGAGGCGTTATTTAATTTTTTTCAGAAATCTAGTTTTCTTTGGAAAATATTAAATACAAGTATGCATTTTTAATCATACTTTATAAAATTAGATTAAATTAGCAATAGAATAGCGAAAACCGCATATCGATACCTTTTTTCTATCTCAAGATATCTCGAGAAACGTGTAAATTTTATACATAACTGTTACTATCACCGGTAAACTAAGTTAATGAAAAGTAGTGTGCTGTGGAAAAAAACAAAATAACATTTTCCAGATGTCAACGTATAAAAATATAATTAATTAAAACAACAATATAAAGAGAAACAATACTATTAAAATTAAATATAACACAGAACAAAAAGAACTACTTAGTGACGACCTAAATACTCAAATTGTTGCCCATCATACACTACTCTAGAATACATTATTCAGAGAATACTAAACGCCATTCAAAGCATATCGAGAGCAGAAATTGAGACTGCTGTTCAATCTACTCTTGAAAGAGTAAATGTTTGCAACGAAAATGATGGGCAAAAATTTGAACGTTTATGTCATCACTAAATAGTTGTTTTTATTTCTTTGTAATAGGGCTTTTCAACGCTTCTCATTTGTTTCGAGCCTCTGTCATATGCCGTATAATCCGTGTATAATATTAATATACGAGATATGAACGAGGCTCGAAACAAATGAGAAGCGTGGAAAAGACCTAATATACGTTGAGAGCTGGAAAATGTTTCTTTGTTGTTTCCATAGCACACTACTTTTAATGAATTATTTAGTTTACCGGTGACAGTTATGTTTTTAAATTTACACGTTTTGTAAGATATCTCGAGATAGAAAAAAGGTATTAACATGCGGTTTTCGCTATTCTGTTGCTAATTTTGTCTAATTTTGTAATATGGTATTAAAAATGCATGTTTGTATTTAATATTTTCCAAGGAACACTAGATTTCTGAAAAAAATTAAATAACGCCTTCTAGCTGGCATATTACTCAGTAAGTTGGTTCGAAATCATAACTTTTACATTGACGAAAAAGATCTATCTTCAACAAGACCAAGTTTGCAAAATTTGATTAAGCAGAACCGGACTCACAGCCAGTTTTTCATAACAAGGTTCCCACTCACCCCCACCTCTTATTTCCAAAGGTAGACCTAAACTTGTTAAATCAAATATGCGTAGAATTTTATGAAGAATACGACGATCGGATTTCCAGTGCCCCTTCATTAGGAAAATTTTGTAAAATTTAGATTTTTTAATTTTTGATATTCAATTACGCCCTCTGGCGGTGGTCCCACAATTATGAAAATAATTTCCAGGCTTTTCCTGAGGCAACTTTTGTTATAAAATTTTTTATTTCAAAGCTTTACTATAAACGGTTCCTGAGATATAGCCGAGAGCCATTCTTATTGTATACACCTTCTAATGGAAGGTATACATACACCGGGTACACCCGGTACATACGGTACATCCTTCTAATGGAAAAAAATATTTGAAGATTTTTCTCAAATTATGGATACCAGGAACATTTTCATTTATAACTCTTTTATTTTTAGTTTGACAAATAAAAGTTATTCTTCATAAAAAGCTCTTCTTGTTCTAAGATTTATGACGCAACCGTGTCCCAAAAGTAGGGGAACGGTCGAATATTTCGCGAACTAAACATCGGATGGAAAAACTGAAAAATTCGTGTTCAATCATTTTCAAAAATCTATCCAATGACACCAAACACCAACTCCCACTACACCCCCTGGAGGTGGGGTGGGGGGTAACTTTAAAATCTTAAATGGAAACCCCTAGTTTTTCTTGCAGATTTGCATTCGTTACGTAAAAGTAAGCAACTTTTATGCAAGACATTTTTTCGAACTGTGGATAGATGGCGCTATAATTGGTAAAAACGATTTATCCTGATACCATAGGTAAATTATAGAAACGGTCTAATATCTCGAGAAATACACTTCCAAATAAGAAACCAAAAAACAGGTTTTTAATATTTTTCGAAAACCTATCGATAAACACTAAACATCAGCCTCAAACCCACTGGAGGTGGGGTGGGGGGTAACTTTAAAATCTTAAATAGCAACCCCCACTTTTTATTGCAGATTCGAATTCGTCATGAAAAATTAAGCAACATTTATTCGAAACATTTTTTAAAAATGCTGATAGATGGCGCTAATAAATCGTATTTTTCCAATTAAAGCGCCATCTATCTAATGTTGCTTAGTTTTTCATGACAAATCCGAATCTGTAATAAAAAGTGGGGGTTGCTATTTAATATTTTAAAGTTACCCCCCACCCCACCTCCAGGGGGGTGGGTTGGAGGGTCATGTTTAGTGTTATTCGATAGGTTTTCGAAAAGTATTAAAAAAATTTGTTTGGTTTCTCATTTGGAAGTGTATTTCTCGAGATATTAGACCGTTTCTCTATAATTTACCCATGGTATCAGGATAAATCGTTTTTCCCAATTATAGCGCCATCTATCCACAGTTCGAAAAAATGTCTTGAATAAAAGTTGCTTAATTTTACGTAACGAATCCAAATCTGCAAGAAAATCTAGGGGTTTCCATTTGAGATTTTAAAGTTACCCCCACCCCACCTCCAGTTGGTGTAGTGGAGGTTGGTGTTTGGTGTCATTGGATAGATTTTTAAAAATGATTGAACAGTATTTTTCAGTTTTTCGATCCGATGTTCAGTTCGCGAAATATTCGACCGTTCCACTACTTTTGGGACACCTTGTATAAGATTTTATTAATTATATACGAGGTATATAAAACATATGAATTTCGATCAATAGTAAACTACCTTTATAGTTCATCTAGAGAGCGGAATATATGCAACACAACATTACCAAAATATGTGCATATGCATTACTTTTACTACAAATATGCAGGTATTTTTTCTAAATTTGTCTAAATATGCAAATGCATATTAAAAATACTCAAAAATTAAACAATATATTAAATATAAACATTTATGTTTAAAAAATTCAACCTACATTTATGTTTAATACATATTTATTTTTCACATAAAAACAAATGAAATGACACTTAAAAACTGATATTATAATTAAATTAAGAATCTAAATTATAGTATGAATTTATAATCAAATTTTTTTCAAAATTTTCAACTAGCAACTTTTGCCTTCTATCTTTTTCGTGTTTGGACACAGAAAAAGTTCGTTCTACATCTACTGATGTTATAGGACAATATTTTAATTTAGGCAGTAAACTAATTTGCCAAGTCGTAAGATTTTGCCAAGCACCAAAAAGAAATCAATTTTCATACGAGAAGCTGAAGAACAAAAGCGGAATTGTCTACAATTTGATGGATATTTGTATTTTGATGCTTCTCTCTATGTCCGTCTTTATAGAAGTAAAAGCGAATTTGTCGAATAAAAACACTCTTTCCAGAAAAATTTCTTTTGTGGGACATGATGCTTTTGTTTGTCAGTTCCTAATTTAAAAAATGAAATGTGAAAATGAATGTTCTTCTTCTTCCTTCTTGTATGTAGGCTTTAAAGCCTGTTTCTTCTTCAATATTATCCTCCTAAATTGTTTAGGTTATCGCACCACCTTTTTCTTGGTCTGCCAATACTTCTTCGTCCATTTGGTGACTTATCTCGTGCTATTCGTACTATTATATCCTCTGCCATTCTACTAATGTGTTCGTTCCACTCCTGTTTCCGCTTTGTCACCCATCCATTTATATCTTCTATATTGCATGATTTTCTAATGTTTTCGCTCCTCTCCCTATCCAACAGACTTTTCCCTGATATTCGTCGGAGTATTTTCATCTCTGTTGTTTCTAGTAGTCGTCTCGTTTTAGATGTGTCAGGCCTTGTCTCCGCCGTGTATGTTAATATAGGTCCAATTGCTGCTTTATAGATTCTTGCTTTTGTGTCTTGTCTTAAGTGTTTGTTCTTCCTGAAAATGAATGTAACTTACGATTCTGGAAGAGGCCTTGCAAAATACTTTGTCTCCACTTAGCTTTAACTCGGGAAAACGCTTTATCCAAGCACTTTTTTGAATGGTAGACATATTTAAATTTAATATATACCAATCACTTCAAAAACACTAAATACGATACAACGTTTACTTTAAACAAATGTTGGCCGGAAACTGACAAAATAAATATTAGACCCTTAAAAGCAAGTAGGTACCTACGACTTGCTACGCTAATAAAATAATATTTTTCTGGGAACACCCATAATTGTTAAATTCAGGTAGTAATGGGAAAGTCCAGATAGATAATAATGAGCGATAGATAGATAAATAACGAGCTCGTTCATATCGAAGTTATAAAATTCCAACTAAGAGATGAAAATTTTAAACTTTTATATAATTTATTTTTAAAATATGCAAAATAAATCGTGTTTAGCTTAAATATGCAATGTTGTGTTTGTTGTCTGAAAATATGCAATATATGCATCTATATGCACTTTGCATATATTCCGCTCTCTATTCATCACATTTAAATTAGAATGATGTAATTGCACATTAAAACATAATTATTAATTCTAAACTACTTTTCATAATAGAAATTTTCCATATTATGAATTAAAATACGTAAATATACAAAGTTTTCGTTATGACAATTCTCGCATTTTCAGCTTGTTAAATTTTAAGTCTCTTTTCATATAAAAAACAGTTATTTTTAGAACTCTTTAGCGACGTATTAGTATAATATAATATTTATGGATTACCCTCAAAGGCAGGGCCTATTTTACCACTAGGCCCGTGAGGCACCTGCCTTGGGTCCGTGTTTTAATGGGGCCCGAAAAGATCACCAAAAATTTTTATGGCAATAACAAAATAAATTTTCAAAATTCTTTAATTTTATTAACAGGAATGATAGAACAGGAATTGGCCAAAACATGTAAATCTGGAATTTCAACAATATTTTATGAATAATCGACCGAATCAATATATTGATAAAATTAGTAAATGTGTTACACAACTGGATAATAATAAAAACAGACATTTGCAAAGTGCGATTTTTTATCGTTGATTGATAAATATACAGGTAGTGGTGATAAGTATACTATGTATCAATCAACGTTTTTATAAAATGAAAGCTAATGGGGAAAAATTCTTCGCGCGTTGTTAGTATACAGTACTTTCGATGGGTATAATGCCGGAAAAATATCAATATATAGGACAGTTATTCAACATGAGCGATCTCCTATATTTCATGTACGTTAGTCAAGATAAGACAACAGGACAAATTTTACCTAATGGTAATTAATGGAAAAAGGTTATTTAGAAGAAAAGAAACATTAGAGAAACGTTCTTTAACGAATAATAGCAACCATTAAATTTTGGTCCAAAAACGGTCTATCTTTTTACGGTTCAACAACCAAATTATTTACAAAAGGAAATATCTATACAGTGTGTCGCCTTTAAGATGAAGACAGCCCTATATTTTGGATATCAAAATAAATACAGATTTGAAGTTTTGCACAGTCATACAGGTTGCATGTTCACATTTTTAAGATACTCAGCTGAAATTTAAATTTTAAAAGCAGCCTACTGCGACTCTACAAATAGGGTAAATTTTCGATATTTTGCTTCGCGTTAGAGATACCGGGAAAAGTTATTTAAAAAAGTTGCTCCAAATATTATACTAACCCCACATACCAAATTTCATAACAAAGTTCAAACTTTTAGTTTTTTTTTATTATTTGTAGTCAAAAAACTCAAATTTTTTCATGCAATTTGGTATGCAATTAAGATTTGGAAGTACTTTTTCAAATAACTTTTTCCGATATCTCTAACGCGAAGCAAAATATAATAAATTTACCCTGTTATGACCTATGGATTCGCAGTAGACGGCGATTAAAATTTAAATTTCAGTTGAGTATCTTAAAAAATGTGAACCTTCAACCTGTATGACTATGCAAAACTTCAAATCTGTATTTATTTTGATAGCCGAAATATAGGGGTGCCTTCATCTTAAATGCGACACACTGTATGTAAACAATGTTTAATTGTTTAAATATAAATTTTATTTATTGTTAATAAAAATTTAAATTTCTGATGCAACTATACTTCTATTAAATAACTAATTCATTTAAAAAAGTTATTATTATTATAAATCATATTTAGGGGCCCGAAAATTGTGTAATGCCCCGGGCCTAATTTGAAGTAAAATAGACTGCTCAAAGGCCGATATGATCAACGAAAAAAGAAGATCTATTTGGTGATATTTCTAGTGACTTTCTTAGGTGTGAATCTGTCTTTTTAGTTTACTCTTCTTGGTTTAAAAACAAAGTTTAGTCATTTGACATGTGGTGTTACAAAAGGACGCCTAGAATAGCATGGGCACAGAAGAAAACGAACACGGAAATATTACAAGAAATGGGCAAAGAATAAGAAATAATAAACTCAATAAACTTTAAAAAGTTATAATATCTGAGACACGTAAGTGTCCCAGAGGAGGTAGGCGTATAGGATAGGAAGAAGGAGAGTGTGATGGTCGAAAAATTTAAGGGACTGGTTTAACCCTGGAAGATCACACCTATTTTTTTTACATAAACCGCACACATGGGTGTCAGATACCCAATGATTTTTTGTGAAGAAATAAAAAAAAAGTAAATATTTTATGATTTCCAGAGAATCTCTAATCACTATTGAATACATACGAATAATTAAATCAATAATTTTATTTTCTCTCTCTTAATTGTAGTAACACAAAAGAACAAAATATTAAAAATACCTAAAAATAATTAAAAAACATTTTCTAAAAAACCGGAAACATAATTCAAAATATTTTAATTTAATTTAACAACAAAATGGTCTTTCTAACTAAAATATAACACCTTTTGATTATAGAACTCATATTCATTCTTAGCCAGGTATTTCAGTTTCACTCATTTTAGTAACTACATTCATAAGACAGTGTGGCTCTATGATCCATGCATTATGCTTTATAGCAAGCCGATCATGCACGCTTTGCTTTTCCATCTTTGCCTTTGCAGAAATAACACCTAGTTTTCTTTACTAAATTTGTGGGATGTTGTGTTGTTAGGCCATTAACTTGAACGCACACTTGATCGCAAACCTCACACATGTGTGCTACATACCCTAGCCTGTATTCAATAAATTCTCGTGATTGGAAATATTGCTCAAATGAGACCGCAACTACACACCCGTCCTTGGCAGACTAGAGACTGAATTTAAATAAAGCAGCATTACCATTGAAATGCAGCTGCGGAAGCTACATGCAGTTAAGTGTCGCGATGGGTATCTCACACCCAAGTGTGAGCTTCCAGGGTTAAATTCAGTTTCATGGAACTCTTCAGAGTAGAGCAGCGGTAGATAGAGTAAAGATAGTGATGATGATATGCAACCTCCGATTGCGAGACAGCACTTAAAGAAGAATAATACATAATTTTAATGACCTTTTAATAATTTGCGTGAATACGATAGTGAACTAAAGTATAAACTTTGATTTAGAAAGGAATAATTTATTTATGCCACCATCATTTTTAGCCATATCTAGTTAAAATTTCGAAATTTGAAATTTATATTGTTTTTTTATGTTAAACTATTTATAAATATAATCATTTATATAATATATAATATACAGGGTGAGAGCCAAAGAGAAGAGTCCACCTCGATATTTGGCAGTAGGTATGTATTAGATTTTAAGGAAATGTCGAAACAGGTCGATTTTTTTTAATTACAATTTTTTGATATATATTTCATACTAGTGGCGTCATCCATCTGGGCGTGATGACGTAATCGATGGTTTTTTTAATGGGAATAGGGGTAGTGTGGTAGCTCATTTGAAAGGGTTTTTAATTCTCTATTCAGTAATATAAACAATAATACCAATATTTATACAGGGTGGCCAAAAAATTATTTTTGAATTAAATTAATTGACGCAAATAGAATAATGTAATGTACCTATGTAATTTATTTAACTCAAAATACATTATATTGCTGCCAGAAGATAGAAAAAAAAATGATTATTTGGCAAATATACATTGCTTTTCGCTTAAATTAAATGTTCAAACTGTCAAGAGGTAGGTGGTAGGCTGTTTGTGATTTAATTTAAGCGAAAAGACGATTTTATGAAAAAAGCAGTACAATGTATTTTGAGTTAAATAAATTACATACATTCTTCTTTTTGCATCAATTAATTTAATTCAAAATATTTTTTATACTAGGTATATTACTGAATAGAGAATTGAACACCCTTTCAAATGAGCTACCACACAACCCCTATTCCCATTTAAAAAAATCATCTATTACATCATCACGCTCTTATGGATGACTAGTATGAAATATATGCTAAATAATAATTGCAATATAAAAATCGACCTGTTTCGGCATTTCCTTAAAATCTAATAACTACTGCGAAATATCCAGGTGACCAGGTGGACTCTTTTCTTTGGCCCGTATATTACACAATAGAAACGTGAGCAAATGTAATAGACGCAATAAATATTTTCTCGAAATTTATAGCAGATAAACATTTCAAATGTAAACGTTTCATCAGGAATCACTTGAATGGAAGCACTTTTATAGTGTTATAATATATGCATGTGTATAATATACACATGCGGTGTTATCACGTTTATTATCACGTGTATGCAAATATACACGAGCTTGTTGCATTCCTTTATAAGAATTCATCAACATCTTAGTGTTGATTTGTTGATGCAACGCTGGCAGATTATTTTGTTTTTGTAGAAATAATTTTGCAACCTATTTCTTTCTGTCTTTAAAATTTAGTGGATGTAAGGAAGGGATCATGCCGAGAAAACCTAAAATTATATAACAGCGCTACAGGCTTTGTAGGTCTACGGCTTCTTAATTCTGGATAATATTTCTCCATTCTCTTCGGTCCTCTGCACTCTGTTTCCAGTTCTTCACCTCGATTTCTTCTAAATCCCTCTCTGCAGCCTCTAATCATCTCTTTATTGGGCGTCCTCGTCTCCTTCTTCCTAATTCTCTGTCATTCAATATTCGTTTTGACGTGTCTACTTTCTGACATTCGAGTAGTATGTCCCAACCATCTAGCTCCTTGGGGTCGTATTTTTGTCGTTATTTTTAGTCTCCCAAACATCCTCATTACTTCTTCATTTGTTCGTCTCCTCCAGGTTTTCTCCTCTATGTGTGTACCTCTAAAAATCTTTTTCATGACCTTCCTTTCCCATGTCTGTATCTTTTACTCCTCTTGTTGATGTATTACCCACGTTTCGCTCGCATATAACACTGTGGGTCGTATTATCGTTTCATATATTCTAGTTTTCGGGTTTCGTGATACATTTTTTGCTTTTAATACCGTCTTTAAGGAAGCCACAACTCGACTTACCTTCAATAATCTTGTATCTATTTCTTTTTCTTCCTTTCCAGTATTGGTTACAGTCACTCCCAGGTATTCGAATTCTGATACTTACCTTGAATTTACATCCATCCGCTCTTCTCTTTTCATTTTTATATAATTATCCTCTTTCTTTATATCTTCCTTCATTACCATATATTGAGTTTTTACTTGGTTGATTCTTAATCTCTACGTTTTTGCTTCCGCTTCGAACTTTCGAAAGATTTTTTGGAGGTGTTACCTTGTTCTTGTTAATAGATGGCTAGACCATCAGCGTAAGCTATAAACTGCTGTCTGTTATTAAAGATGGTACCTCTTGTATTCACTTTTATCCTTATTATTATGTGTTCTAGTACAAGTTAAATAAGTCTGAGTCTGTGGACAGAGGGTCACCCTGTTTCAGTCAGTTATTTACTGTGAATAGTTTTGAAAAATTTCCTTCCATTGTTATCCTATTTTTATATTGTTGAGCGTCATTGCGTCATATAGCATATCTCCGTCTACTAAGTCGTAAGCCTGTTTAAAGTCAATGAACAACATGATGTGTTGTCCCAAATTTTGTTCGTAGCTGTTGTTCTGGATTAGTTTTAATAAACATATTTGATCTGTTGTTGATCTTCTTCCTGGTCTAAAACCTCCTTGGTATTCTCCAATGATCTTGTTTACCTCCTTTTTCAATCTATTTCGGATGATTTTTGCAAGTGTTCTATAGGCCACTTCTAATAGCGATATTCCTCTATAATTTTCGCAATTTGTTTCATCAATTTTTTTGTAGATTGGACAGATAAGTGCATTGCTCCATTGTAGCGACATTTCCTCTTTTTGCCAGACTGTTAATATTAGTCGGAAAATTTTTTCTTGTAGCTTTTCTCCTCCTGCTTTAAAAATCTCTGCCGGGATTCCGCTTTCTCCTACCCTTTTATTATTTTTTTCTCCAATATTGCTTCTTTTACTATATTGTAGTGTTTGTTGTTCTTCCTGTTTTCCACTTGTTCTTGCACTTTTCCATGTAATTTATCAGTCATCTTTATTTTTTTTATAGGATTTAAAATCAAATAGTGACCTTACATTGTTTAGATATTGTTTATAAGTAAAAACTGACGTTTAATATAATTTGCAAGTATTTTGTTTATTGCGTATTGTTATTGTATATACACCGTTCTTAGGCGTCAACGCCCTTCGGTAGGGATCTATGGGGGAGTATCACCGAGCCGCAAGCCCTTATCCCTTGCCGTACTGCTCCCTCATAGGTCGATCAGATGCCCGCATATTGCAGTCTAAGCGCCAGATTCATATTTAGAATTTTATACTGACGCGTTAGCCTTTTTGTTTTTCCGATGGCCTGGCTTGGGCTTGAACTCTCGTAATACCTCACAGCGAAGTGAAGTGCGGGTCAGCCGCTAGTCGCACTGAGCTATCCGATCGATTGCGTATTGTTATTACCTTTATTAAAAGCAGTTATTAGATATCTATATCAAAAAACGGGAAAATCATTACTTCCCTTGTGTACAATCGATGAATCGATATCACATTAATTTATAGAAATGTCATTAAAGCCAAACGTGAATCATCAGCTGTTGGAGCAGCTGGGCAGATGTTTTCTTTAATGGCACGTGTCTTCTGCCACGAATAACAGCCCTTGAAAAAGAAACGAGTCAAGAGTATTATTCAGGGGTGGCGTGAATTAGAACACACACCATTAGGCGATACAGTGACGGATCTAGATATTTGCATTGGGAGGGGAAATTTGCCTTAGGGGGAACTTCAAATGAAACACCAACCAAAAGTCATAAAAAAGATAAACCCAAACTATATAAAAGACAGAAATAATAACTTATAAGCATTAAGTTCCCTTAATTTTCCTAACTAGCTTGTTAATTGGGTTGAATTTGTCTTTCTGTGGTTTAAGTTTCATGTCAGCTAATATATTTTTATGGTTCAACAATATTTTTCTTCAATTTTGGACCTTGTTGAAAAATATTGAAAATATTGCCTATTCATCGTTAAAGTAATCTTGATGAAAAAAAGCAAGATTAATAATAATGATAAATACTACAAAAATATTTGTGTGTATACACCGTTCTTAGGCGTCAACGCCCTTCGGTAGGGATCTATGGAGGAGTATCACCAAGCCGGAAGCCCTTATCCCTTCCCGTACCGCTCCTCCATAGGCCGATCAGACGCCAGTTTATTCCAGACCAAGCCGTAGACTCTATTGAGTTTTATACTACGGCGTTGGCCTTTTATAAATTTCATGACCTAGCTGAGGCTCGAACCAGCGACCGCAAATCGCAAATCCACTAAACTTGTCGATCGACTGAGCCCCAGCTAACTGGACCGTCAAGACCGACCAAAAATATTTACATTTCTCTATTTACAGAAATATGGATATGAGCACGGACCATTCTCCCATTATTCTTATAGTGGAGTCACTGAAGGTTTTCACCTCCGATTTCGTTGAACCTTTATCGATTTTCATGGAAATTGGTGAGTACTTAGAAGATAGTTCAAGGAACAAAGGTGACATGTTGCCAACTTGCGCTTTTACCCTGGGGGTGGATGCCACCCCTTCTCGGGGGTGAAATTTTTTTAATAAAAAAAATACCAGAAATCTATAGATGGGCAACTTCTAAGCAAAATTTTTTATATAAAGTTATTAACATAAATCAATACTTTTTGAGTTATTGAATATCAAAAATTTTATTTTTTCTTAAAAAAATGCATGTTTTAAAGCTGTTTTTCACGTATTACTCAAAAACTATGAGCTTTTGTAAAAAAACTATTATTATTAAAATTAAAGGTAATAAAAAATTTAATACACTCCCCACTTAAAGAACTAACATAATGTTATTTCGAAGTGAGTTATGGGTAATTGAATATATATTTTCTTCGACGAGTACTCAAATCTAAGTATTCAAGCTTACATAACGGGAAAACTATGCATTTTATAGAATATATTTGTTAAACGTTTGTCAAAGTACTTCGGAGTACCTATCAAATGATCTCCAGTACAAGTTAATAGCATCAAAATTAAGCAAGTTATGATGAAAATAAGAGAAACCTTCCGATTTTTTTAGGAAAAAGTGAAAAATAAAACATACCCCATTTCCACAAAAATTAAAATTTGTAGTAATCCTCACAAGAATTTCTTAAGGTTAACATAGTTAATGATTTCAAAAATTTTCACCGGTTTAGAATGCATATTTTTGAAAAAAGATACAATTTAAAAAAATCAGAATTTTTAAAATTATCGTACTTTTCATTTTCTTTTGACATTAACTCCAAAAATACTCAATATACGTAAAAAATGATAAATAACTAAATTTTAGCTTTTTCTATTTAAAATACTCTACCCATTTTATTATTTCCGTAGAGTAAAAAATAACCGAGATAGAAACGTTTAAAATTTCAATATTGCTTCGAGAACCATGTAACCGGGGCCATTTAACCTTTTATTGTTAAAAAAGTGAGAGGTTTAAAAGACTAATTTTGACATATTTTAATAGCTCTTGAAATCAACTTTCAACTAGTTTTTAGGTGAACTTGATATCTTAAAAATTAACGGAGTTATTTACAAAAAAAAACAATAACATTTTTTGGAAAAATTTTTAAAAGATACATTTTGAAACATATTTGGTGCATAAATTTTAATTCTATCAACTTATTCGAGGGCTTATTTGATAGATATTTCTATGAACTTTGACAAATGTTAATTAAGGTTATGTTATGGAATGCATAATTTGGCCGGTATTTAAGCTTGAATACTAAGATTTGGGTACTCGACGAAAGAAATATACATTCAATTACCTATAACTTACTTTTAGTTAACATAGAAAGGTTTTTCTAGTAAGGAGTTTATTTGATTTTTTATTAGCTTCAATTTTGATAATAGTAACTTTTTTGTAAAAGCTTATAGTTTTTGAGTTATTGATGAAAAATCGGTTAAAAACATGCATTTTTCTCACGAAAAATTAAAATCTTTGATCTTTAATAACTCAAAAAGTTTTGATTTATTTTAATAACTTTATATAACAAATTTTGCTTATAATTTGTCCCTCTATCGAATTGTGGGGTTATTTTTAATAAAATAATTTTCACCCCCGAGGAGGGGTGGCATCCACCTCCAGGGTAAAAGCGCAAGTTGGCACCATGTCACCTTTGTTCCTTGAGAAATCCTCTAACCACTCACCAATTTTCATGCAAATCGATGGAGGTTCAACGAAATCGGAGGTTATAGCTCATATCCACCTTCAGTGACTGCACTATTAAGGCTCGTGCTCCATGTAACTGCTTCACACGGTGGATACGTTGGTGTTCCCGGAGCGGCGCTCGCCCTCGGCGATCCAATCGGTGGTGTTTATATATAGAGGAGCGCATACCGTATCCATTAGAGCAATTACACGGAGCACCAACGTAATGGATACGTGCTTTTACATTGACGCTCTGTGACACTGTTATCCAAAAAAAGCCCCCTAAACTTTTTAACAAACGTACTTACTGGAAAACTTTCCAGATAGACCTTGAAGAGATAAACTCGCAGTTTCATTAAGAACCATTGATCGATTAGAGGCAGAGGTCAGAGGTAGAATTACTCAACAAAACTGTACAACAAGCTGCTTGGAACAACAGCACGAACATTGTCGAAAAAATAAAAGCAAATAACTACCCGAAATATTCTGTGTAGTATAACGTAGACTAGCAATGACTAAAACTACTACTGAAAATGAAGTCATTTCATTGCAATAATCATCTCAGTTTAGAACTAAGACAAAGAATGGTTAAGTGCTGTGATTGGTCTGTACTTTTGTATGGTGCAGAAGTGTGTACGCTGTACGCTAAAAGTATCGATCATGAACAGAATTAAAGCATTGAAAATGTGGATTCATAGAAGGATGCTGAAGATGCCTTGGATAACAAGAAAAACTAATGAAGAAGTACTAAGGAATGTTAACAAAGATAGAGAACTGCTAAAGAATGTTAAACACCGGAAAATGTCTTATCTGGTACATAATATGTTGAGGGGAATTCGATATAAAATATTATAACTGATCCTTAAAGGCATAATCGACGGTCGTAGAGGTGTAGGAAGAAAACAAGTTTCTTGGTTAAAAAACATTCGTGAATGGACTAAGATATCAAATGCAAGACAATTGTTTCATATCGCAGAAGTTCGAGAAGCCTTCGCAATGGTGATCGCCAACGTCGGATAATTCTGATATGGCACGTGATGAAAAAGAATTATCCGTAATAAATCAGAGAAATGATAACGGAAAAAAGAAAACTGAGACGCAAGTGGCAACAGTCTTGTCTCTAGAGCACCAGTTGATAAAACTAGATTAAATAATGTCACACAAAAAATAAAAAAAATTAAAGGCACTCGTGGGAGTGCCGACAGAAGTGAAAACTTCTTATAGTATATAAATTACGAGCTCAATTCTTTTACCCCATCCTAAAAGAAGTGCTATAAATATATCATACGATATACGCGATGCGTATGCCGTATGCTATTTATGTATACATACACATAATTTATATATGTACAAAATTTATTTCAGCGAAGTGACGACGGTCGAAAATTCAATACTTTTTCCTCATCCAAGAAGTGCACAACATCCCTAAAAAAATTTTCAATTCAAAAATTTATTTCGTCGAAGCGATAACGGTCGCTAATTTACTACTTTTTTCCCATCCAAAAAGTGCACAACGTCCCTCAAGAAGTTTTCACTTTAAATATTTATTTCGTCGAAGCGATGATGGTCGCTAATTTAATACTTTTTTACATCGAAAAAGTGCACAACGTCCCTAAATAAGTTTCACTTCAAATATTTATTTCGTCGAAGCGATTACGGCCCTAATTCAATACTTCTCCATACAAAAAGTGCAGAAGGTCCCTATAAAAGTTTTCACTTAAAAAATTTATTTCGTCGAATCGATGATGATCGCTAATTTAATAATTTTTCCTTATCCAAAAAGTGCACAACGTTCCTAAAGAAGTTTTCACTTCAAAAATGTATTTCGTCGAAGCGATGACGGTCGCTAATTTAATAATTTCTCCCCATCCAAAAAGTGCACAACGTCCCTAAAGAAGTTTTCACTTCAAAAATTTATTTCGTCGAAGCGATAAAGGTCGCTAATTTATATTTTTCCCCATCCAAAAAGTGCACAACGTCCCTCAAGAAGTTTCCACTTCAAAAATTGATTTCATCGAAGCGATGACGGTCGCTAATTTAATGCTTTTTTTCCATCGAAAAAGTGCACAACGTCCCTAAAGAAATTTCACTTCAAATATTTACTTCGTCTAAGCGATGACGGTCCATAATTCAATACTTTTCCCCCATCCAAAAAGTGCACAACGTCCCTCAAGAAGTTTTCACTTCACGAATTTATTCATCGAAGCGATGACGGTCGATAATTTAATACTTTTTTCCATCCAAAAAGAGCACAACGTCCCTAAAGAAGTTTTTACTTCAAAAATTTATTTCGCCGAAGCGATGACGGTCGCTAATTCAATACTTCTTCCCCATCTAAAAAGTGCACAACGTCCCCAAAAGAAGTTTTCCCTTTAAAAATTTATTTTGCCGAATCGATGACGGTCGCTAATTTAATACTTTTTCCCCATCCAAAAAGTGCACGACGACCCTCAAGAAGTTTTCACTTCAAAAATTTATTTCTTCGAAGCGATGACGGTCGCAATGACGGTCGCCAATTTAATACTTTTTCCCATCTAAAAAGTGCACAACGTCCCTAAAGAAGTTTTCACTTCAATACATATACGTACAAAATTTATTTCGCCGAAGAGATGACGGTCGCGATGACGGTCGCGAAATAAATCCTTTTTCCCTATCGAAAAATAGGTTTTACATTTATTTTAAATTTAAATACTTCTATACAATTTATGTATAGATACACATAATATAGATACGTACAAAATTTATTTCGTCGAAGAGATGACGGTCGCTATGACGGTCGCGAAATAAATCTTTTTTCCCCATCCTAAAATAGGTTTTACACATTTATTTTAGATTTAAATACTTCTATACAATTTATATATACATACAAATAATATATAGCATATAGCATAAGCGATGACGGTCGCAATGACGGTCGCGATGACGGTCGCAATGACGGTCGCGAATTCAATGCTTTTTCCCCTATCCAAAAATCGCACAACGTCCCTAAAGAAGTTTTCACTTCAAAAAGAGAAATTTAAAGAATTAAAAACGAATCGGTTAGCATCTAGAAGTGAACTATCAAACAGTGGCGACGCGTGACTTTTTCTAAAGTGTTACCAAAACCAGATATTAAATATATACCAGATATATTATATAATTATTATCTATATATATAATGTATTTTATAAATATTTTTATATATACAGTGTTCCCATACATCAAAGTTTGTTGGACTAGACACCGTGAATTTTCAGCTTGCTATTAATCAACTTTTTTCTGGTACGCGCGATCCAGGTCTATTATAAAAATAGATGAAATAAAATTAAAAAATTAAAAATTTAAGAAATTATATAAAGTATCTACAAACTAAAAACATATTTGTTGTTTTTAGGTAAAATATGTATTATATCACCTTTATACTTTATTAAAAAATCCAAATTGTATAATTAGTATACTAATCAGTACATTCATTTGTCATTTTTAGCCTAAAATATTAAATACTTTTTATTTTATTGATTATACACTACAATGTACTGTATAATCAATATTATTATATGTCATATTATAATAATGTTGTTGTTAATTAATATATTTCGACAAGTAATTAAAATCGATTAATATGATCTAGGATAAAAAGGTATAGATATATTATCTGTATAATAAGCAAGTACAGTTATAGTGCAGTCACTGAAGGTGAATATGAGCTATTACCTCCGATTTCGTTGAACCTACTTCGATTTGCACAAAAATTGGTGAGTGGTTAGAGGATATCTCAAGGAATAAAGGTGACATGGTGCCAACCTGCGCTTTTACCCTGGGGGTGGATGCCACCCCTCCTCGGGGGTGAAAATTATTTTTTAAAAAATAACCCCACAATTCGATAGAGCGACAAATTATAAGCAAAATTTGTTATATAAAGTTATTAAAATAAATCAAAACTTTTTGAGTTATTAAAGATCAAAGATTTTAATTTTTCGTGAGAAAAATGCATGTTTTTAACCGATTTTTCATAAATAACTCAAAAACTATAAGTTTTTACAAAAAAGTTATAATTATCAAAATTAAAGCTAATAAAAAACTAAATAAATTCCTTACTAGAAACACCTTTCAATGTTAACTGAAAGTGAGTTATAGGTAATTGAATGTATATTTCTTTCGTCGAGTACCCAAATCTAAGTATTCAAGCTTAAATACCGGGAAAATGATGCATTTTATAACATAAACTTATTAAACATTTGTCAAAGCTCATTGAAATATCTATCAAATAAGTGCTCGAACAAGTTGATAGCATTAAAGTTTATGCACCAAAAATGTTTCAAAATGTATCTTTTAAAAAATTTTCTAAAAAATATTATTGTTTTTTTGTAAATAACTCCGTTAAATTTTAAAGTAGCAAGTTCATCTAATAACTGGTTAAAATTTTTTTCCAAGAGCTATTAAAAAACGTCAAAATAGTCATTTATACCTCTTACTTTTTTAAAAATAAAAGGTTAAATGGCCCCGGTTACATGGTTCTCGCAGCAAAATTGAAATTTTAAACGTTTCTATCTCGGTTATGTTTTACTCTACGAAAATAGTAAAATGGGTAAAGTATTTGTCACAGAAAAAACTAAAATTTAGTTATTTATCATTTTTTACGTATATTGAGTATTTTTGGAGTTATTATCAAAAGAAAATGAAAAGTACGATAATTCTAAAAATTCTGATTTTTTTAAATTATACCTTTTTTTCAAAAATATGCATTCTAAACCGGTCAAATTTGTTGAAATAATTAACTATGATAACATAAAGAAATTCTTTTGAGGATTACTACAAATTTTAATTTTTGCGGAAATGGCGTATGTTTAGTTTTTAACTTTTTCCTAAAAAAATCGAAAGGGTTCTCTTATTTTCATCATAACTTGCTTAATTTTGATGTTATTAACTTCTACTGAAGCTCATTTGATAGGTATTCCGAAGTACTTTGACCGAAGTATATTCTATAAAATGCATCGTTTTCCCGTTATGTAAGCTTGAATACTTAGATTTGAGTACTCGTCGAAAAAAATATACATTCAATTACCCATAACTCAATTTAAAATAACATTAGTTTAGTTCTTTAAGTAGGGAGTGTATTAATTTTTTTATTATCTTTAATTTTGGTAATAATAGCTTCTTTACAAAAGCTTATAGTTTTTGAGTAATACGTGAAAAACAGCTTTAAAACATGCATTTTTTTAAGAAAAAATAAAATCTTTGATATTTAATAACTCAAAAAGTATTGATTTATGTTAATAACTTTATATAACAAATTTTGCTTAGAAGTTGCCCCTCTATCGATTTCTGGTATTATTTTTTAATAAAAAAATTTCACCCCCGAGAAGGGGTGGCAACCACCCCCAGGGTAAAAGCGCAAGTTAACATCATGTCACCTTTATTCCTTGAAGTATCTTCTAACTACTTACCAATTTTCATGAAAATCGATGACGGTTCAACGAAATCGGAGGTGAAAACCTTCAATGACTCCACTATTACAAGTTATAAACTAATAATTAATAATGCATATTATGCAATAATCGAATCCAAAGGGCCGGTACGGTTAACTAACCGGAGTTTAATCGAGAAAATACCGGCCCTAAGAATAACAGACTTCATAAATGGAATTATAATTATTACCTATAATTATAATAATAATTAAAATTGCATTTATTAAGTCTGATATTCTTACGGTCGGTATTTTCTGTCCCGATAGACACCGGCCCTACCTAGCGTCACCAAATTAAAATTTGGTAACACCAATACGCGGTTTCAGAGCCATCGTCCCCGCAAAATTTTCAGAGACGATCCAGTCAAAGATCCTACTATCGTTGCCACTCACAGAAGTGGTAAACGGCGCGGCGCACGGTAAGGGCACAGTATATTAAATATGGAACCTCTTTATACTGTGGTAAGGGCGTATTATAATAACGTGCAACCGATTTTACATAAACTCGCTGATATTTTCGTGCGTCTAGTTGGCTATTTTACTGAATTAGGTAGATACTATTAACAAATATTTCTATTTTTAAAAAATATAAATGTAATTATTTCATAGTAGTCATAAAATATTTATTTACAAATTTTAACTGTTACCAATGGTAACAATGGTTACATGGACGCTTCGCCAGTGCTATCAACAGGGCCGGCGATAACGGGCCTGCAAGGGATGCAGTGCAGGCGGGCGCCCCTGTTTGGGGGCGCCAAAATGACCTTTTTTCTGTCGGTGCTATACAAAATACTAATTTAAAAGACACCGAAGGGCGCCTATGCTTCTTTTGCAGGCGGGCGCCTTATACCCTAGCGCCGGTACTGGCTATCAAATGAATGATAGTACTACTGATTACTCACTGTGGAAGGGTAGCAAACGATTAAAAGGTCAATCTTACACAATTCACTGATTAGAAATACTAATGGTAGCTTGTCAAGAAGCAATATACAAAAGGCCAACAGGTTTGCTCATCAAATACTCTGCAACCAAATGAAGAAGATAAAATAATAAACTGGGAGTCCTTCGATCAAGATGAAATGGAGATTAGCCCTATAACTCCAAAAGAATAATAAAAATAATAAGAAAAGAATATGGAAATAAAAGAAAATAAAATCCAAACAAAGCTACATTTTATTTGTTTTTCCGAAGAGAAGGAGGTGTAACGATTGAACTTTTAGATCGGCATTCAGCCCACCAGAAGGTACCGAGAGTCGAGAGTGGTAATTGGTAACTACTCAATCCATTATTATATCGCAAGTCAATAAATATAGTAAACAAATCTTATAATTTGATTATTTTTGCATCCAAATAGCACTTTCTTCTTAAGATTATCAATAGTTAAAATATCTATTAATATCGCAAAACCTGTTAGGTCAACTATAAATTGCATAATAACAATATAATATGTAAATATAAGGAAGTAATCGCATAAAAACTTCCTAGTTCTGGTTTTTAAAAATATAATATAGCTATGAATTCCATTGGAGGTCAAAACCTTTTTATAAAGGAAGCTATATATAAAAGTATATAATATAATATGTTTATAATTGGTAAATACCTAAACTAAATTTCTTCTTCTTCTTCTTTTTGTACAGACATGCCTCTGTCTGTTTTTTCAATGTGCCTCTATTTAGCTGTCGTTCCATCGTTTTCATGGTCTTCCCACTGATCTTCTTCCTATTGGGGAACCGTCTCTCGCTGTCCTTACTACTCTATTTGTTGTCATTCGGTTTATGTGGTCATTCCATTATATTCTTCTGTTTCTTACCCAATTATTAATGTTATCCATCTTGCATCTCCGTCGTATATCTAAACTTCTAGCTCTGTTCATTAGCAATTTCGAGCAATCTTTTTATCCTCTCTGTGTCGTGTCGTGTTTCTGCCGCGTATATCATTATTGGTCTGATGACTGTTTTGTAAATTATGTCTTTCATTTCTTTTCCGATATTTTTATTTCTCCATATTATGTCATTCAGACAACCTGCGGCTCTGTTTCCTCTGTTCACTTAATCTTCCACTTCTGTTTCTAGCTTTCTTGTCATGTAACAGATATCGTCGTAGTCTTGTACTATTAGTATTTGGTCGTCTGCGAAACAGAGAGTAGGTATATTAGTGTATGGTCATTCAATGAGAGTCTCATGTTCTTGCATTTCCGTTTCCAATTTTTCAGAGATTCTTCGAAGTATATGTTAAAAATGTTGGAGAGATGCAGCATCCTTGTTTGAGCCATTTATTTGTCAAAAACCCTTCGGTGAGTTTCCTTGTTTAATTTTCGTGGTCGTGTTGGTATTTTTTTTATCATTTTTATGATTTTTATGTTTATATTTGTATTCTTCATTGCCTCCCATAACTTTACCAAACAAACCTTTTTCAGATCAATATATACGAAATGAATCTCTTGGTCAACCGCTGTTTTCTTTTCCATGACCTGTGTGATTGCAAATAGATGATCAATTTTGTAGATCTTCCGGCTCTAAATTTTGCTCCATTTCCTTCTATTCTTCTTCTATTCGGGTTTTTAAGATCTTTCTGTATATTTTGTTGATTGTTGGTGTAACGGAAACACCCATGTAGTTGTCACATTGTTTTCGATCTCCGTTTTTGTATATTGCTAACATATACGATAATTTCAATTCTTGTGGGACTTCTTTCTTGTTGCTCCATGCACACTTTTGGTCAGAAAATTAAATAGATTATTTCATTCATAGGAGATTCTGACCAATAGAAAGCTACAGAAATCTGAATTAAATCGATAATTTTTGATAATCTCCCGTCGTTAAGTATATTACGTCAGATGCCCTTCGTTGCTACGAAAAAATACATTAAGGGCCGGTTGTTCGAACGCTAATCAAAAATGGAATCAACTGATCATTATCAAATATTTATATAACTGTCAATGTCAACTTTTATTGGGTTGCTGAAAACATAATTGATTACAATTATGAGATTAATTGATTAATTAATCAATTATGTTAATAATTGTTATGTTAATTAATAATTAATAATTAATTAGTTAATCAATTATGTTAATTAGCATAATGATAATTAACATAATTGGTTACAATCAACGGATTTTGTTATTTGATGGTTGTTAAGGGGACTTAATTATAATCAACTTCTTGATTCGCGTTCGAACAACCGGCCCTCAGTGACATTAATGACAATTAATGTTTTAAAAATTATAAAAGTGATGACTTTCAATCGTCAAATATTTATAAAAACTGTGTGTTTAATGGTATGTACTTACATAAATAAATTACAATAAAATTTTGGTTTTGAACAGTTTTATTCATGAAATAATCGCAACAAATTGCACTAGACCTCTGAAATTAATATAGAATTTTGCTCTCGTGACACTTTGACATAATTTCTCTCGCCTTCGGCTCGTGAAATTAAAACTGTCAAAGTGTCACTCGGGAAAAATTCAATAATTTCAGAGCTCTTGTGCAATTACTACTGATTATTTCATTCATAGGAGATTCTGACCAACAGAAAGCTACAGAAATCTGAATTAAATCGATAATTTTTGATAATCTCCCGTCGTTAAGTATATTACGTCAGTTGCCCTTCGTTGCTACGAAAAAATACATTCAGTGACATTATTGACAATTAATGTTTTAAAAATTATAAAAGTGATGACTTTCAATCCTCAAATATTTGTAAAAACTGTGTGTATAATGGTACTTACATAAATAAATTACAATAAAATTTTGGCTTTGAACAGTTTTATTCATGAAATAATCGCAACAAATTGCACTCGACCTCTGAAATTAATATAGAATTTTTGCTCTCGTGACACTTTGACATAATTTCACTCGCCTTCGGCTCGTGAAATTAAAACTGTCAAAGTGTCACTCGGGAAAAATTCAATAATTTCAGAGCTCTTGTGCAATTACTACTGAAAACTTCATAATTGATACTTCTTTTAGAAAATTTATTTCTATATTTAGCTAATTTAAAAAGCTTGTGCATGCTCAAATATCTATAAAACAGATCAAAGTCAATACAATTTGTTTCAAATTATTCCCCAGTGTTAATCATTTCCGCGATATTTAAAAATTTTAAGACTATTGCTGGACTTTCCTTTATGAAACTTTAAAACATAATGGGAAAAATTTCATGATTTAAGTAACATTTCAAGTAAGATTATTCAACTGAAGTAAAGTAATCCTTACAATAGGTAATTATATGGATCTGATAAGAATTATTTTGTATACTGAAATGATTATAATAACAATAACAAACATTCCTGATGATGATAAACCATTTCTTAGAATTCGCTGTTATTAATAAATATCTTTTCTAAAAATAGTCATTTAATTTTGACTAAATCGTTATCAAAATTGTGGCTTATTCCAAACAAAAATAGTAAATTGCATTATAGTCCATGTGGTGAGACCGCTCCCGTCTGAAAAAAATTTCTGATTCGGTTTCTTTGCGGATTCCTATTCAAAAATGTCTCCTTTAAACAAATCTGAAGAGTGCCGGGCAGAATTTTTGGGCAGAAATTGTTTAAACAATTTTTTTAAACAAATACAAAACATTACGTTTTTTGCTCTGGAACATACATTTTTAGGTTTTTTGGGTCATTTTAAACAAGAAAGGTATCCTGTAATTTTTATTAAAAATTGATAGTTTTCGAGTTATAGGCGATTTGAAATCTGAAAAATGCGAAAATACGCATTTTTGAGGCCTAAAAACTCATATTTAAATTAGTATTTTTGAGGTTACCAGATACCTAAATTGAAGTTTAGACATTCAGCTTCAAGATTCAGAAGAGTGGTTGCGTCTAACCTTAATTTATACCGTTGTTTTTTAATTGTTAATTATGCGTGTTTATCCGACTTTTTTGCCGGTGCGGCGAGCTCTATTTTAAAAATCTCCTATTTTCCTCCGAAAAATATTTTTTCTAGATTCTTTGGAATATTCTAAATAAAATAAGTTTCTTGACATTTTTCTCAAAAATGACTAGTTTTAAAGTTATAAGCGATTTAAAATCCGAAAAATGCCAAAAAACGCATTTTTGGATTTTAAATCGCTTATAACTTTAAAACTGTTAACTTTTGAGAAAAATGTCAAGACACTTATTTTATTTAGAATATTCCAAAGAAACTAGAAAAAATATTTTTCGGAGGAAAATAGATTTTTGAAATAGAGCTCGCCGCACCGGCAAACAAATCGGATAAACACGCATATTTAACAATTAAAAAACAACGGTATAAATTAAGGTTAGACGCAATCACTCTTCTGAATCTTGAAGCTGAATGTCTAAACTTCAATTTAAGTATCTGGCAACCTCAAAAATACTAATTTAAATATGAGTTTTTAGGCCTCGAAAATGCGTATTTTCGCATTTTTCAGATTTTGAATCGCCTATAACTCGAAAACTATCAATTTTTGAGAAAATTTACACAAAACTTAAAAATATATGTTCCGGAGCAAAAAAACGTAATCTTTTGTATTTGTTTAAAAAAATTGTTTAAACAATTTCTGCCCAAAAATTCCGCCCGGCACCCTTCAGATTTGTTTAAAGGGGACATTTTTGAATAGGAATCCACAAAGAAACCGAATCAGAAATTTTTCCAGACGGGAGCGGTCTCACCACATGGACTATTAAGATGTTACAAGAAAATAGGAAAATAGCTTCAGAACAGTATTTTTCCATCGAGTTGGAAACTTGCCGTTGTAATCCACATGACACTGAGTTAGAGCCTATCTACACTTCTCCAAGAAATTATAATTTCTTAAGAAATTAACGCACCACTTTACAAATTGGTCATTTTTAATGTCTCGAATTTCCTAAACCTGTTGTCCGATTTAAGTAATTTTGTAACATGTTACACATATCCTTATTCTTTACCAATATCGCTGTAATAATATTGTTGCTAGACAGGTCAATTGGCATTCTATATCGGGTCTAACAATCAAACTATGATTTTTTCCCAAAGTTCGCGTCACCCTGTTAAATAAGCCCGGGGAAATAAGCTAGAAATAGACCATGTTCGGGACACTCAAAGATCCGGGTAGCTGACTACTTTTTTAGTTATTGCAGACCTATAGGAAGAACACCTACCTGTTTCCTGCCAAGAGTTCGCGTCCGTTTTTTAATTATTAACAATTTAGTGCAAAATTCGCGATTTTTTCGATTTTTTGCAACCCATTCAGAAGCTAAATAGTTGATATAAAATTACAAAATTTAATTTTTTAGAACATTGAAAGACCTTCAAAATGCCGATTTTTGAAAGTTAAAAAGTTATTTTGTTGGCTACGCAAACTGCAAAATAAGTGAAAATCGTTATTTGTTAATAACGTTTACTAAAACTGCCTTAGAACTTTAGTGTTTCATCCGAAGTTGGGTATTGGGGGGTACTTAACAAACCCCCAAAATTTGAGACCGATCCATTAATTAGTTTAAGAGTTATTTTATTTGTTTATCCCAGGAACCTTTATTTTGCAATAACATAAGACAGAAAATATTGAAGATAGGGCAATTCTGCGTATAACAAATAAAAGTAGAAAACTGATGCTATCAAAATATACTAAAAAAGATACAAAAATTATCTAATATAGTCAAAAATCCTAATGCCAAATTTTTGAAATTTTGTAGTTGATAAACATTTAGAATAACTTTAAAAATATTGTCGTATATAATATCACAAGAGAGAAAATTTTGCCGGCAATATTTTCGACTGGTACGAAAGTTTGTTGCCTGGCAATTTTGACGAATTAAATTTTGACTTAAATCACGAGACGTCAGTCGAGTGATTTTGTCAAAATTTCATAAGCGAAAATTACCAAAAGGCAACGAACTTGAATGAAACCAGGAGAAAATTTTGCCGGTAAATAATTTTCCTCGAATGATATTCGACAAGACTATTTCACGAGACAATTAATGCACCATATCAACGAAATATAATCTTTATTTATTTGTTATTACCAGACACTTTCGTGACGGATCTGTCATAATTTTGTCTCTGAGAAATCACGTCGCTAATAGACCAGGGCCCATCTGTAAAAATATTAGTACATTTGGACGTTGAGAGGTGACTCAAATTTTTTTGCAGAAATTGCTTAAAAATAAATCAAATAATAATATTTGAGTTATCCTCCCTCTCAAAAAGGTCCGGAACATTGTTTAAATAATCAAAATGTCAAAAAATTAAGGAAAAATTCGATTTTTTTCTTGGTTTTTTGATTATAACTTTAAAAGTATTAATTTCCGAGAAAAGTTGTACTAACATAAAAGTTGTGTAATTAAATTTTCTACAATATAAAATTGGCTAAAAATTTAAAGAATAGTCACCCTTGTTGCAAAATAGCAATAATTGTGAAAAAAACATACAAAAACAAGTATTTGTATTTTACGTTTCTCAACCATTTATGCTACACCTAGGACATTCATGTTTCATCCTGAAAAACTTTATGATACAGTAAAACAATACTGTAAATTTCATTAAGATCGGTTCAATAGATCTTGCAAAATAAATTTTGAAATCCAGCTTTCGCAAAAAAGATTCGTTTTTTTAAATTGTTACAGGACTGAAAATAAAGCAGATAGCAAGTTGAAATTTTTTTTGCGTATAGAAGTGTACTGTACCTTTTATTTTCAATTTGCAAAATTAAAATCGATTAACTGCCACGGCGTCAGGAATTTTTTTAAATAAACATGAATTATTGGTGCTACGCGCAGGACAACGGATAGTTTGCTCTGATTGGGCATTTCAATGACCTTTGATAATGATTAATACATTTTAATTTTTATTACATTTCGATATAAATAAATAAATTTGTTTATTGCAAAATAAAAACACATACTCTATCCTTTGAAATAACACTTTTTTAGCAAAAACTTTCTTTGTTCATATATTTTAACTTAGAGAATAAAAGTTTATTATTTTTAAACATATGCAATTGTTTAAACAATATTTCACAAACAATAATAAAATTAGTTTGATTTTTGTGGAACTAAAATATTAAAATGCAACAAAATATAGAGTAAGAAAATAATATATTAAATAAATATTAGAAGAAATTTTGATGGAAATCAACTTGTGTGAATCGAACACCGCTGTCCTGCACGCAGCACCAAAAATTAATGCTTATTTAAAAAATTTCCTGACGCCGTGGTAATTATTCGATTTTAATTTTGCAAATTTCAAATGAAAGGTACAGTACACTTCTATAAGCAAAAAAAAATTCAACTTTATATCTGCTTTATTTTCAGTCCTGCAACATTTTTAAAAAATGAATTTTTTTTGCGAAAGCTGGATTGCAAAATTTATTTTGCCAAATCTATTAAACCGATCTTAATGAAATTTACAGTGTTGTTTTACTGTATCATAAAGTTTTTCGGAGTGAAATATGAAGGTCCTAAGTGTAGCATAAATGGTTGAAAAACGTAAAATGCGAATACTTGTTTTTGTATGGTTTTTTCGCAAATATTGCTATTTTGCAACTAGGGTGACTATTTTTTAAATTATTAACCAATTCTATATTGTAGAAAATTTAATTACGCAACTTTTATGTTAGTACAACTTTTCTCGGAAAAGAATACTTTTAAAGTTATAATCAAAAAACTAAGAAAAAAATCGAATTTTTCCTTCAATTTTTTGACATTTTGATTATTTAAACAATGTTCCGGACCTTTTTGAGAGGGAGGATAACTCAAATATTATTATTTGATTTATTTTCAAGCAATTTCTGCAAAAAAATTTGAGTCACCTCTCAACGTCCATCTCAAAACAGATGCGCCCTGGACTATAAGAAGTTTTGTCAGTAGGAAACGATGCGTTGCTATGACGTTTTATCAGTTAAAAACAGTCTAGTGAAATAGTCTGTAAAAAAAGTAATTTTACATATTAGAAAAGCTGGTATTTTCCACGAATTTTTAAAAATGTAGTTCAATTGGTGACTATTCGTGTTAATTACAAATACATTAGGATTTTTGACTACATTAATTATTTTTTTACCTTTTTTTAATACATTTTGATATTATCACTCTTCTACTTTCATTTGGCATACTCAGAATTGCCCTATCTTTATTATTTTCTGTCGTATATTATTTCAAAATAATGGTCTCTGGGATAAACAAATAGAATAACTCTTAAACTAATTAATGGATCGGTCTCAAATTTTGAGGATTTGTTAAGTACCTCAATACCCCAGTACCCCTTTGGATGGAACTCTAAAGTTCTAAAGTGGTTTTAGTAAGAGTTATTAACAAATAACGATTTTCACTTATTTCGTAGTTTTAACTTTCAACAAATTAACTTTTTAACTTTCAAAAATCGGCATTTTGAAGGTCTTTCAATGTTCTAAAAACTTAAGTTTTGTAATTTTATATCAATTATTTAGCTTTTGAATGGGGTGCATAAAATCGAAAAGATCACGATTTTTTGCACTAAAGTGTTAATAATTAAAAGTACCTGACAGATAGGCACTTCCAAATAAAACATGGAAGTGAATATACAGAGCTGCATCCAATAAATTCAGGAGTTCCACAAGGTAGCGTACTTGGACCGATTCTGTACCTATTGTATACTGCAGACGTGCCATCAACACGACTTACCACTGTTGCGACATTTGCCGATGATACAGCCATTTTGGCGTCCCACACTGACTCAACATCAGCCTCTAGGAACCTGCAAACTAGCCTAAACAAGATCCAAAACTGGCTAAAAAGATGGCGTATTAAAGCAAATGGATTGAAATCAACACATGTGACGTTTACCCTTCGCAGAGAAACGTGCCCACCTGTTCAATTTATTGATTGTCAACTTCCACAATCTGATAGCGCCAAATACCTCGGAATGCACCTGGATCGACGACTGACTTGGACAAAACGCATATTCACTAAACGCAAGCAACTTGGCCTCAAATTAAGAAACATGTATTGGCTCATCGGTCGCAGATCAAAACTCTCCATAGACAATAAAATATTATTATATAAGACAATCTTAAAACCTGTGTGGACCTACGGCATCCAGCTGTGGGGAACTGCTAGCAACTCCAACATATCCATCTTGCAGAGGTTCCAAAATAAAGTACTACGAAATATTGTTGATGCTCCCTACTACGTCAGTAACGAAATCATTCAGCATGATATCCCTTTAGAATCCATCAAAGATGCCATACATCGCTTTAGTGTCAACTATAGTGAAAAAGTGTCAGTGCACCCGAATCGGTTAGTGGCCCAACTAAACGTGCGCGATGCCAATGAAATCCGTAGGCTGAAACGTCTAATGCCATCCGATCTATCTATATCACACAGACTTTAGTTTAGTTTTTTTTTTAAGGCAAATTATTGTAAATTCATACCAACAATGTTTAACTTAGGTTTAGATATATTTAAAAGAGATTATTCATTGGAATAATACTCTACATGTAATCAGCTTCATTGTCAGAAAAAACGCTTATTGCCTAATGGGCAGATTGCAGATCTCTCAAGGACTTAAAAAAAAAAATTAAAAAACCGACGCGAACTCTAGGCAGGAAACAGGTAGGTTTTCTTCCTATAGGTCTACAATAACTAAAAAAGTAATCCGCTACCTGGATCTTTGAGTGTCCCGAGAAAATCCTTATTTCTCTGGACTTTGTGGAATATTCTAGCATTTACAAAATATGAAAATACTGAAATTAAAACCCAACTATAGCCTCATGTTTTCTTAACATTCTGTTTGTTGATTCATTCGCTTATATTGGATAATAAAAAAAGTTAGGTACTTTAACAACTAGCCTTGTTTTCCATCAATACAGGGTGTTTTTAAATAAATATTGTAAACTTTAAGAGGTAATTCTGCTTGAAAAAATAATGACAGTTTTCTTTATCAACGTATATCCGCAAATATGTACTTCGTTTCCTAAATATGGGGTGTTGAAATTTTACTTACAAACTGCCGATTTTTTAAGTAAAAATATTGAGAGAATAAAAGTTTTGTTTCAAAAAGTACCTATGTAGAATGGGATATAAAAAATTATACGTATTAAATGAGCGCTGAAAGACGTATGTGGCGTCATCTGGATCTGGGTAATACATTATTTTTGATGGCAAATTTAGATTTCTCGTCCCAAAAAACCTCCGCTTACCAAAGGACATCGCACACATCTTATGGAAAATATAATGTCACTCAAATTCAATAAAATTTATACGAATAGATTCGTTTTAAATTAACGGTCAAATGTTATCATTGCGCCAACTCTTAATTATGATTAATTACGGCGCAAATTGCAATTAAAGTTTATCGAAATCACATTTTTGGAGTCAGTAAAAGTGTCAGTTACAATCACTATTGCTCTGGGTGCTATTCAAAATAGCTTAAACCCCGCTGGGCCTAAGCGGATTAGTGAAACTAATCCGCTGATTTATGGATTACCGACAATTTGGGTATTTTAAAATATTTTTTCTCTCTCTAACTTATGTACGTACCCATTTGATTTCAGATTTATTTATATCAATTTCTGCTCTTATTATTGAAAATATAGAGTTGGCGCAATGATAAGATTTGACCGTTAATTTAAAACGAATCTATTCGTATAAATTTTATTGAATTTGAGTGACATTATATTTTCCATAAGATGTGTGCGATGTCCTTTCCAATTTTACCAAATAAAATAAAAGTTTAACTTTGACACCCTGTATCCTGGTTATTATCAGCTTTCGTACTAAAGTAAGTTAGCTTAAATCGACCTATTTTAACCACAGCTTAACCTAAGGTTAAGCTTTGGCCCATTCGTTACCAAACACCCTGTATAATTTAAATTCTGAAACAAGCGACGTTTCTATAATTGGCAACAACGCTACGTTTACTGTTGTTGCCGGGCATACCTTCATCTGCCTTACCACTACTTACCTTATAGGCCAGGACATTTAGCATAAAATAAATCGATTTGTAAATACTATACAGAAACTAGTGACTTGCAACTTTTTGCATTATGTTCAGGATAAGACTCTATAGAAAAATGGTGAAAATGCATAGTTGCATTTTAAAGTGCATAAAATGCATCCAAAAGTGCATAAACGCGTCAACATAAGTGTCAGATTGTGTTACTCGGGGATTTTTGGGGTCGCTGAAGACTAATACGCCATCAGAACCGACCACCAGATCACCTAGTGCCCAGGTTTTTCGGCACTAACTTAAAGCAAACAGATTACTCGTGGGTTTTTGGGGTCCCTGAACAAGAATACGCCATCAGAACCGATCCCGTGCACTTGGTGCCCAAAACCCCCCAACTTCAGAAGATAACATGCCTTAGCAGTGACCTTGGGCACCAGGTGGTCCCGGGGTCGGCTCTGATGGAGTTTTGGTTTCTGATGAACCCCAAAAACCACATCGGAATCTATTTGCATGCATTCAAAGCCGAAAATCATCAAATCTCCAGAAGATGACGTGTTTCAGCAGTGACCGTGGGCACCAGGTGCTCCGGGTGTCAGATTTGATGCGGTACTCGTGTTCAGTAACACCAATACCCCTCTTGTAATCTGTTTGCATCAATTTAGTGCCGAAATCCCTCGAAACTCCAAAAGATGACGTGGTTTCAGACACCAGATGTCCCGTATGTCGGTTTTGATGGCGTATTCGTTTCTTGCACCGCCCGAGTAATCTATTTACATCAATTTAATGCCGAAAACCCTCGAAACTTTAGAAGATGACTAGCCTTAGCAGTGACCCTAGGCACCAGGTGCTCTGGGGTCAGTTCTGATAGAGTGTTATCGTGGTCAGCGACTTCAAAAACGTCCAAATAATCTGTTTGTATCAAATCGATTTAGTGCCAATAACCCTCGAATCTCCAGATGACGTGCCTTGGCAGTGACTCTGGGCACCATGTGCTCATGAGGTCAGTTATGATAGCGTAGTCGCGTTCAGCGACCCCAAAACCCAGTAGTAACCAAATCTGGCCCTTATGTATCAGTGGCGGATCCAGGGAGGGCCGATTGGCCCCGCCTCTCAAACCAAGTGATTTAATTTTTTTTAAATTATATATAAAGATTATAAAAACATTCATTTATTTATTTTTATAGAGCTGTGGAAAGCAACGAAAAAATTAAAAAGGTCTTACTTGCCTAATCCACCAATCAGAAATGATAACACCTGGGCCAGAAATGATAAAGAAAAATCTGAAGCTTTTGGCAAATATCTGAAAAAAGTCTTCATGCCCTTTCCTTCAGAATTATCTGCTGAAAAAGAACACGGAATTACCGACTATGTAAATGTACCCTTCCAAATGGACCTGCCTCATAACAAGTTCACTATTAGAGAAGTCAAACAAACAATTATGGAAGAAATTAACATAAAAACGCTCCTGGTTTCGATTTGGTATCTGGAAAAATTCTTCAAGAACTATCCGAAAAGTGCTATAGACTTATTACTTACATTTTTAATTCTATACTACGACTAAATTATTTCCTTAGCATCTGGAAAGTTGCCCAGATCGTTATGATAAGCAAGCCCAGGAAGAAAACAGAAGAGTTGTCTTCCTACAGACCGATAAGTCTACTGCCAATTCTTTCCAAGGTTTTTGAGAAGCTATATGTTAAAAGGCTAAAAACTATAATAGACGAAAAGAAGATAATTCCAGATCACCAATTCGGATTCCGCAATAAACACGGGACAATAGAACAAGTTCATAGAGTGGTAAATCAAATCAATAAGGACCTGAATAATAAAAGATATTGTTCAGTAGCTTTCCTCGATATATCTCAGGCTTTCGACAAGGTGTGGCATGAAGGATTGCAAGTTAAACTAAAAAGGCTACTGCCCCATCCCTACTTTCAACTTCTAAAATCATACCTGACAGATAGGCACTTCCAAATAAAATATGGAAGTGAATATACAGAGCTGCATCCAATAAATTCAGGAGTTCCACAAGGTAGCGTACTTGGACCGATTCTGTACTTATTGTATACTGCAGACGTGCCATCAACACGACTTACCACTGTTGCGACATTTGCCGATGATACAGCCATTTTGGCGTCCCACACTTACCCAACATCAGCCTCTAGGAACCTGCAAACTAGTCTAAGCAATGTCCAATACTGGCTAAAAGATGATGTAATAAAGCAAATGGATTAAAATCAACACATGTGACGTTTACCCTCCGCTGAGAAACGTGCCCACCTGTTCAATTTATTGATTGTCAACTTCCACAATCTGATAGCGCCAAATACCTCGGAATGCACCTGGATCGACGACTGACTTGGACAAAACTCATATTCACTAAGCGCAAGCAACTTGGCTTCAAATTAAGAAACATGTATTGGCTCATCGGTCGCAGATCAAAACTCTCCATAGACAATAAAATATTATTATACAAAACAATCTTAAAACCTGTGAGGACCTACGGCATCCAGCGGTGGGGAACTGCTAGCAACTTCAACATATCCATCTTGCAGAGGTTCCAAAATAAAGTACTACGAACTATTAATTCCCAGATAGCATGCAATATTCCTGGGACATTCTCTCAATGTCCTGAAAAGAATATAAATATTCCGAATATTCCAGGAATATCGGCCGAATATATATATCTTGGACGAATATTCTGTGAATATTCCCAACAGAATATCCATAGAACAATACTATGGGTAAATTCTAAGAATATTTCTCGATGAATATTCTTCAGTAGCACATCCTTAAGAATATCTCTCGAGGAATATTCTTTGGGAGCAGATCCCCAGAATATTCTTTTAAGACATTTCTAAAAAGCTAAATAGTAAAGGGCCATGTGTACATAGTGAAAAACCGAAGAAGAATTGACGGTCGTGCTGTCTGCTGTCAAACTTTTGTTTTTGTTCAATGGAATAGCACAAGTGTATAATGATGTTTATGAAAAAGAAGCAAGTTTAATAGTTGTAGCTTTGTTTTAATCACGTCAAAACATAAACAAGAGAACAAATCAAGTATCTATAATCACTCCATGGTGTATTCTTTGATGTAACACCATTGTTCCATGATCATTTTGGCGGCATCGGCTTGTGGCATCGGCATTCTCCATTCTCGGCAAGTAAAGCAAGTAGCAGCATCGGCCAAAATTTTGTGGATATTAATGTAAGTACAATTTTAAGTTACTTTATAAAATGCCACGAAAGCATACTATGTTAAAACGAAACCGTAATTTTTATCTAACAGATTGGAGTACAAATTCAAGTGCTGTGGCACATTCTTTAATGTGTATTTTTACATAAGCTTTATTTATAACTATGATCTTTTAGGAACTCATCCAAATATTGGATTAGAAAACAAACAGGAAGTAAAAACCGTGCAAGAAACTTCCAAACCCACACCAACAAGTAAGTTATTTTCTAATTGTTATTGAATTTCTAAAATTAAAGACCATTCACATTGTGCTTAAGTACTAATTTCAGTTTATGTATTGGCTGTAAATCAACTTTACAGATGTTAAACTGATTTTTTAACAATTAAAAAAATTGATGGTTTGCGTGAAAACAATATGAATTGTTAACAAAAAGTACGGCTCAATACTACAGTGAAAGCACCTATGTAGTAGGGTGGGTCGAAAAAAATCGATATTTTTTTTTCGGATCGTAATACCGCGGAAAAGTTGCTAAATGGTATGACTAAAAAGGGGAAAAAATATTAAAATTATCGGATGTTATCTTCCGTTCGCGCATAAGCTCTAAAGTTTTGAAAAAAATAATTTTTTTTTGAAAATTTGTAATAATTTTTTTTTACGATATTTAATATGTAATAGTGAAAAATTTCATCTACGACACACTAATAAAGTAATATAAAAATACCGGTATTGCACTTCAACATCTTCCGTTCGCGCATGGACATCCAAATATAGCCAAAATACAAGAAAATCGGATTTTTGTCCTATTTTCTTTTCATGTATAGTTACAGATATCAATAATGTAATACCTAATATCTGATTATACATGTTCTGATAGTTAAAGAAAAAAATTCAGACGTAATTAGGCTTGGTTTTTCGATCGCGCACAGCGATACAAAACTTACTGTCAGCGCCACTAGCGGGTCAACGACCCACGCCGCGTCACTTGATACCCCCTCTCCGCTGCAGGCAGCCATTACACTGGTCCGCCGCGCAATTTTGTGTGCCAGTCTGCTGTTGTCTCTTGAGTGCGGTGGATGTGTTGCGTAGTGTGTGTTCCAAATTTCATATTTTGGTGTAGTTTTTTGAACAATTGTGCAATGAATGATGGCATTATCAAAGACAGTGATCACTAGACAAGAATTCCAGTGTCCGTTTTTCGGTACACCAAGAGACTTGCCGCCTAACAAGCTCCCTATAGGAGAGGACGTTCTTCGATGTATATCGAATGAGAGGTATAATTTAGCAGTTAAAGTAAACAACAAAAGAGTTAGTTTTGGACAAGTAGCCAATACAGTAGCTGGCAAAATAGTGTGTTTGTACAATAGAGCATCAATTCCCACCGTAAGTGATAAGAGAGTAGTACAACTGTTGACTGCACTGCATGACAAGTATTATAGTTTAAGAAAATCTCATACTCGAGACAAAAACAAGGAAGTCTTTAAGAGAAACCTTGATGATTTTAAGAAAAAATGCTGTTTGCTTTTTGACATTGCGGCATGCAAATGCCCCATTGCCCTTGAATGTACCAGTACCTGTCATAAAACACCGGATCAATGCCAGTGTATCTGCTCAATAACTTGTACTTGTGAAAAGCTTAAAAAAATACCTTTACTTGAGCTGAAATTTATCTATTCACTACGCACTCACGGCATTGGCAAAATTGGAGGTGTGGACTTAAATGAAACAAAGAAACGTGCCAAATCTTTACAGAGGAAATCTCGTTCCAGCTGTCCAAAACCAAAAGTAGATGTCCAAGTTTCCGAAACTGAACAACGTGATGAATCCTTGACCTCCAGTGACGATTGCAGTGACAGTGACCAAGAATTCATACCTGAATCTCCAAAAAAGAAATCCGGTTGGCAAATGAGGATTAACCTTAAATCTACTGCATTAACTAGTGATCGTTACGGTGTTTCCGATCGTGCTACAGCAGCAATAGCCTCAAGTGTTTTGCAGGACGTTGGCGTGGTAACTAATAGCGACAATTCACAAGTAGTTGACAAGTGTAAAATAAGAAGAGAAAAACACAATGTTAGGGCTGATTTGTCCAGTTCTATAACAGAAAATAAGCTAATTGGGCTATATTTTGATGGCCGTAAAGACGACACTATTGTGGTACAAGAGGCACATTCAAAACGATTTAAAAGAGTGGTAAAGGAGGAACATTACGTGCTTATACAAGAACCTGGTAATATATTTCTGGGTCACGTGACCCCGAATTCAGGAAGTTCAGAGGATATTGCGACCTCTATTATATCCTATTTGACAAGCAATGACATTTCTTTGGACGAATTAGTCGTTATTGGCTGTGATGGCACCAATGTTAACACCGGATTGAAAAACGGTATAATACGCCGTATTGAAACACACTTAGGTAAGCCTCTGCAATGGGCAGTTTGTCTTCTTCATTTTAATGAACTACCCTTCCGCCATTTATTTCAGTATTTAGATGGTAAGTCGACCGGGCCAAATTCTTTGAAAGGACCGATTGGTGGGAAATTGATCAAATGTGAAACACTTCCAGTAGTGCAGTTTGAAAGTATTGATTGCCAAATCCCTGAGATAGACAAAAAAACTCTTAGTAAGGATCAGAAGTATTTGCTGGAAATATCAGAAGCGATTAAATCAGGTGAATGCCCAAAAGATTTATCAATCAGGGATCCAGGACCTTTGTCTCACTCAAGGTGGCTAACAACAGCGAACCGTGCTTTAAGACTCTACATTAGTCAAGAAAATCCAACTGCTGAGTTCCAGGAAATAGTAATATTCATTCTGAAGTCATATATGCCGATGTGGTTTTGTATTAAGAAGACCAAACTTTTTACTGATGGCCCTAAGCTCGTGCACCAATGTATTGAAACCTCAAGATATCTTAAAGATGAACTCAAAGCTGTAATTGACCCAGTTATAGAGAGAAATGGGTTCTTTGCACATCCAGAACATGTTATGATTACTATGACTCAAGATCCCAGAAAACATATAAGAGAACTGGGCCTCCGCCGCATCATTAAGGCAAGAGAAAGAGACCAAAAGAGGAAAACAATTCGAACGTACGTGGCACCTAAGCTAAACTTTTCCGCAACAGACTACACGGAATTAAATTATTGGACAAACTGTGAATTTTCTTCGCCGCCTCTATTGAAAGATGTCACTGATGATGAACTGAAAACCTACATCAAAACAGAAGAAGTACCGAAGTGGGAAATCCTATCACAGAAGATGCCAGTCCATACTCAAGCAGTGGAGAGAAGCGTCAAGTTGGTGAGCGAGGCTTCTGCTAAGGTTTGCGGATCTGCAGCTCGAGACGGGTACATAAGAACGACACTTAAGTCAAGGTCCACGATGCCAGCCTTTGATAACAAAAGACAGTTCAAACTACCAGACATGTAATCTATTCGTAAGTGAAATATGTACTTTGTATTTATTGGATAATACATCAATAATATGTTGAAGCTTGTATATATTTATTTTTCCTAAGTCCACATTTTTGAGGTTTTCAACACTTTTTTGCTATTTTTACAGCCCATGCGCGAACGGAAGATGTTAAAACTCATTACCAGTATTTTTATATTAATTCATTAGTGTGTCGTAGATGACATTTTTCCCTATTACATATTAAATATCGTAATAAAAAAAATTATTAAAAATTTCCAAAAAACTTTAATTTTTTCAAAATTTAATCAAACTTTAGAGCTCATGCGCGAACGGAAGATAACATCCGATAATTTTAATATTTTTTCCCCTATTTAGTCATACCATTTAGCAACTTTTCCGCGGTATTACGATCCGAAAAAAAAATATTGATTTTTTTCGACCCACCCTACTATGTAGTTGCTATTTGGTCAATAATTTTGATTTTTGTTTTAGATGCCAATGCTCAAGAAACTGCAATTTCATATTTAATAAGAATAAAAAGAACGTTAGAATTACAAGAACAAAAACTTAGTGAAATTGACAGAAAAGTGGATGAATTGTCCAATATAATCAGAGGGCAACAAAAAAGTACAGATATAACTGATGATGAAGTTCATAAGAAATTAACTCTATCCACCTTAGAAGAACTAGGAGACGTTGAAAAGCTACTAGAAAATGCTACAAATCTAGACAACTTTGTGAGTGATATTCTTATATTTTTAAAATTTTTCTGAGACTTTGTATTGAAAATATTCAATGTTTATATTCTGACAATTTTTATTTGAGTACGATTCATCTGTATCTATATCAAAAGGAGATTCAAGCGCATTCTCAACAATGAATCACACTCAAATAAAAATTGTTAGACTACAGTTAGAAATCTAATAAGTGACTGTCTGTAGGTTATTTACATGCGTCAGGTGGGAGGTTTTGATTACAAGGAAAGTGTCAGGAGATGCTTGAAAAAAATCTTCAATGATCAATTAGCAGTTATCTACAGTTTTCAAGGTCATAAGGGGAAAAATCCCTTTAATAAGACTCTAATTTGCACTGCCGTAATAAGTGAGTATATATTTTGTTAAAATTTGACAGTTTTGTGTAGAAATAAATCAGATTATTAAACAAGTTTATCAAAAATAATATTCCTCAGTATTATAAGTTTGTTTTATGACCGTCAAATTTTATTTAATTCATTTACTGGGAATCGGTCAGGAATATAAAAAAAATCTGTTGTTTCTGTACGTTTCGGTTTATTTTAATTTAAACCCTTTTCAACAGTTTGTCCCTCATAGAGGTTATATAGTCGTTAGTGGTTTCGTGTGTCAAATATAAATAAATAAATATAAATATATTTGACACACGAAACCACTAACGACTAACCTCTATGAGGTGACAAACTGTTGAAAATGGTTTAAATTAAAATAAACCGAAACGTACAGAAACAACAGATTTTTTTTATATTCCTGACCGATTCCCAGTAAATGAATTAAATAATAATTCCTCAGTATTTATTTTAAATAGAACTCACAGCGAATATTAAAGGAGCAGGCTAAATTTAGAGTTACCAGAAGGCATCAATTTTCTTAAAATAATACTTGTCATTGATTGTTTCTACATAGAACTTGAAATATGTTTCCCTGTATATAAAGATTTAGTCAAAATAATTAAATATTCTAATGAAAGTTCTTCAACCTACTACAATTGAAAGCGTGAGATAGATAGATAGAAATGTTGGTGAGTTAAAATTGATGTATCAAGTCAAAATCGGAAATACTGTAGCTGTTTTGTAGTACATGACAGGCTATTTTTGACTACCTATTCCATGAACTTTTATTTGGCAATTTTATATGTAGTAGGGCCATAATACTACATAAAATTGATAAAAGTTTATACATTATTTCCGATTTTAACTTGATACAGTTTACCCAAATAAGCCGGTCATAGTGTATTGGAACTTTCTTATGCAGGGTGCGGCAGGTAAACTGCCGGTTAAAAAGATCTCGAGAATTAAAGATCACTGAAAACTCAAAATTGATATGTACCCTGCATTGATATTATGTTTCTTATGCACCCTGCATAAGAAAGTTCCAATACACTATGACCGGCTTATTTGGGTAAACTGTATCAAGTTAAAATAGGAAATAATGTATAAACTTTTATCAATTTTATGTAGTATTATGGCCCTACTACATATAAAATTGCCAAATAAAAGTTCATGGAATACTTAGGTAGTCAAAAATAGTCTGTCATGTACTACAAAACAGCTACAGTATTTCCGATTTTGATCATAGGGTGATAAAAATCAATAATTTTAAATTCTAGGAATTTTTTGTTTTATCAGTATTTTGATTATTGTTCAAAATAGCTTACATGTTCCTATCTTAACTTTTTATTTACTATCCATTGCCATTTAATTAAAACAAATACAGGATGGTCAAAAATTCGGAATTCTCGACTACCCTGTATTTGTTTCAATTAAATGTCAATGTATAGTAAATAAAAAGTTAGGATAGGAAAATGTAATCCGTTCTGACCAATAATCAATACTTTTAAAACAAAAAATTCCTAAAATTTAAAAATATCGATTTTTAACACCCTATATCTTCGGAACTATTCACCTTTGGACTTAAATGTGATAGATCAGTGAAATCAGCTCCTAAAGGACAATCTAAAAATGCCATAAAATTCAAGATGTCCCATGAAAAAAAAACAAAGTTATAACCAACTTACGGTGTAACCGGAAGTAGCAAAAGGATGCTGATTTGTACTAAATAGTTCACCCTTGAAAATCCCTACATGCCAATTCTTAGTTTTCAGTGCCTTTTAATTCTCGAGATCTTTCTAACCAATGGTTTATCTGCCGCACCCTGTATAGATAATCCAAATATGAAAACTAAAATAAATATTTTTTTTAGAATCTATATTGAAACTACATATAGATTGTACATCTAAGGAAGTCGAAGTAGCCATAAGCAAATGGCTGACAAAAGCCAAAGAGAGGATGAAGAAAAACGAAGAACACGCAATTAATTTTAATTTGGAAATAAAGAGTTAATAATATTAGTTAATATTTTAATATTCTCATTCATATATTTCCCCAAATTGTGCAAAGGTCGCGTGCATACTGATACAGCAAACGCAATTATAGAAAATGTTCAGCGCAGTTTTTCTTTCTTGGTTAATAGAGCGAGTACACATTGGTGAAGCAATACAACCTACAACGTTTTGCTTTACCAATGTGTGTCCTATTAATCGAGAAGAAAAAACCGCTTCTAATACCATTACTCAAAAGTTTTGTTATTAATTATGTTTTTGCTTTATCTGTGTGCACTCGGCCTAATTTACATAAAATATTACTGCAGTGCAAAATGTGCATGCGAATATTCTTTAAATATGTTACTTGGAAAGCCCAGAGAATATTTAAGGAATATCTAGAATATTCCCGATGGCATTACCCCTTGAATGTGCGAGCCTGGATATTCATGGATCATTCAAGGAATATCTGCAATATTCATGGTATATTTCCTTGGAGTGCTTCCCCGAATGTACCTGTTTGAATGTCTTTAGGATATCCCGGTAATATCTGAAATATGCGTGGAATATCACTTGAAGATATTCTTTGAATGTTTGAATGCGGAACGTTTATATGATATTCATAGAATATCTGGGATATTAGTGGAATATTCTCCAGAGATATTCGTCGGATATCGCTAGGACTGAACAAAATGCTGGTCCTAGGAATATTCTATAAAGAATATATATATCTAGGGGACATTCACTGAATATTCCATTATTCTTTTAGGACATTCTATGAATGTCCTATGAATCACATTTTGCTATCTGGGTTGTTGATGCTCCCTACTACGTCAGTAACGAAATCATTCAGCATGATATCCCTTTAGAATCCATCAAAAATGCCATACATCGTTTTAGTGTCAATTATAGTGAAAAAGTGTCAGTGCACCCGAATCGGTTAGCGGCCCAACTAAACGTGCGCGATGCCAATGAAATTAGTAGGCTAAAACGTCTACTGCCATCCGATCTATCTATTATATTACACAGACTTTAGTTTAGTTTTTTTTTAAGGCAAATTATTGTAAAATCATACCAACAATGTTTAACTTAGGTTTAGATATATTTAAAAGAGATTATTCATTGGAAAAATACTGTACATGTCATAAGCTTCATTGTCAGAAAAAACGCTTATTGCCTAATAGGCAGATTGCAGATCTCTCAAAGAGTTAATAAAAAAATTATAGAAATTTAGCCAATCGGCTCACCCTCTAAACGATGCTGGATCCGCCACTGTTATGTATACTTATATAGGCATGTTTATGAAATTTAAAGTTCAATTGTTCATTTCCACCCATTTTTCTATAGTACACTTTTTTCCTGATATCAGTATGAACACAATGCAAAAAGTTGCAAGTCTAGCTCTAGCTGTATTTAAAATCCGACTTATTCCGGTGTTTTTAGTGCTAAATGCCCTGGTCTATTTCCACTGTTTAAAATTCGTGGTACGACCATGCGGCGGATTAATGCAGTCCGGTACTAATGGAAAGTTAGTAAACAGTAAACATTGAACAACACGTGCACGGAGCACAGAGTACCGGAGTAGTAGTAGAGGTAGTGTACAAGCGCAAGCCACAGTTTACACATCGGTAGTTTCACGAATCGTACCATCAGATCAGAGATTGTTAAAGTACTTATCTATTTAGTGACTAGTTTGTTGTTTATTATGCAATAAGAATGTTGTTCCAATCAATGACCGAAATAATTGTGTGAATAGTTTTACTTTGGAGATTTCTTCAACTGGGTAAGTAATTATTTATGTTAACCGATAACCGATTTTGTAGGTTTAAGAATGGTGTACAGTGTACAGTATTAGAAATTGAAACAAAGAATTTCAAAGTATGTACAGTTCGGCGTTTATTGCCGACTGTCAGGTAAGAATCCTTATGACAATGGAATGAATAATACAGGGTGGGTGAAAAATTTTAGCGCGGGCAAATATCTTAGAATTGTAAATAACTACAATAATGAAAATTTATTTTTAAATTGTCAATGAGGATTTAAATTTTCCACATGGGCTCGTAAAGGGTAGTCTATGTACCCAAAATTAAAAATTAGTCTGAACTGTTTTTCTAGTCGTGCATTGTGTCCTGCGACAACTGCTTTTACATTATTTAAAATGTATAATACATATATATATATATATATATATATATATATATATATATATATATATAGTCCGTCCGCTATAACTTTTCCCATGCGGTACAATTCATTTTCAATCAAATTAAGTGAACACATAAATTGAAACGAACGTCGATGTGTATAATATATACATTTTGTATACTGTAGCTGTATACTATACAGTGCTAGTCAAAAGTCCGTACCCCCCCCTCGTAACTTTTGAACGGTTATACTGGAACTGACGTATGCTTCTTAACTAGTCATGACAGGTGACGTAAAAGTGACAGATGACTTTACAGCGCCACTGTGACAGATAATTTTAAATGGTACCCTATGGTAAGCGATACCTCGTTTGATAGGTATTGAAAATACCCATTCAGCTATACTAATTTTGTTTGAGTTTAAACTCATTTGTATGAATAAATGAAATAATATAAAATTGTAGTTTCGCATTTAATTAATAAAAATTCAAACCTCCGCCTATGGTTACTTGTCAAAAAGGTTGACGTTGACGTAAAAACTACTAGAGAGCTGAAAAATGTCAACTTTTTTGACAAAATAACCATGGGCGGACATTCGAATTTTTAATAATTAAATGCGAAACTACAAAGTTATATTTATTTCATTTATTCACCAAAATCAAAATCAAATTAAACCCAAAAAAATTAGTATGACT